>NW_017671805.1:205478-249594 GCF_001879085.1 Nicotiana attenuata
ACTCACGTTGAAAGACCGTGCATTAAGAAACCAAAGGCTTATTGATCATAGAAAACTTAGTAAAAGTAAGAAGCTAACAAACTAGAAAAAAGAAGCTAACAAATATGAAATAAGAAGTTATGCTATTAAGGAAAATTGCAAAAGAAGTTATAAAGTAAAATACGGAAAGTAAAATGAATATGTACAATAGGGCATTGAGACGAATATGCATAAAGGGGAATGAATATATACACGGAAAGGTAACTTTATATACATACCGAATTGAAAAATAACGAAAAGTGAAAAATAAATGGTAAAGTTATATACATACCAAAAGTGAAAAATAACAATAACGAAAAATAAGTATCATATTTACATTCCAGTCATCAAATAAAAAATACGACCACCCCCCAAATAAAAACTAATTGTCCTCAATGTTAAAGCAAAATCAAAGAGGGGTTAGAGAGTAAAGAAAACTCCCTATGTGGTCAGCATCGAATCCTGTACATCAGTGGGGTCAGCTCCCTCTGGGTCCTGTGGCTGGCCCGAGTCACCTCCCTCGGGGTCCTCCAAATCAATCTCCGAGTCATCAGTCTGGGAATCATCCCTCTCCTCACGGGCTCTCTATCATCCTCCTGCTCTGGTGCCTGTGCTGCCTAAGCTGCTGGGACTTGCTCATCCAATAGTAGGTCCAATAGGATGTCGCCAGCTGATCTAATCTTTTCCACCTCCTTTCTCAGTAGCTTCACTGACTCCTTTGAGGCCCGAGTCTTTTTTAGCTTCTTTGTTTGCTTGCTCAGGTCCTTAATTGCTTGTCCTTGGGCTGCCAAAGCATCCATGATAAGCTTCTGGTTGTCTAGGAGCTTCTTCTGGTTGTCCAGAAGCTCCTTGAGAGAATCCTCCACTGAGGCGGGCACCTGAGGCTGAGCTAGAACTGACTGAGCTGCCACTGTGCTGGATATGACAGACAGCTTAGATGTAGCTGCCTGCATCCAGTTGTTGATGCTGGAAAGAGTCTGATTAACCCTCATTGCAGTGAGAGGGTATGCTGATGAAGAGGGCACTGAAGAGGGCATAGAAGCAGAAGGTCCAGAGGGAGGATGTGGCATGGCAGTGGAAGGCTCAGAACCAGTGGCCACCACTGCTGGCTCATCAGACTGGCCAGTGGAAGTGGTGGCTTTTCCCTTGGACTTGGGGTTGTCCGGACCCTGAAGGCTGTACCATGATAATGGCCTTTTTGGCCTCACTTTGGTGTCGAAATCCCTTCCTTCTATTTCCCGATCCTCCAGGTACATGGTGAGGGAGTTTGGGAAAGGATAAGAGCTTTCCTCCCTGTTAACCACTTTGGTAATCACCCTGGCCATGATATTCCCGACGTTGATTGGAAACCCCGCCATGATAGCCCCCACAATAATAGCCCAGTAAACCGGCATATCACTATCATGCGTAGTAAGGTCTAACCGGCTGCATACAAAAGTCTCCCACCCTTTTGCCTCAAAGTTCAAAGTGTCCCTGTAAATCGGGACCCCAGGTGTCAGCCAAGCTGGAGTAGTCCCCGGGGAGCAATCACTGATGCAAGCTAAGGGCGGGCCAAGTCTTCCATAGCCACCTTTTCCGAATACAAGGACTCATCTTCATCATTGAACCCAGCATAGTCGTTCAAGGTCTTGCCATCAAACTTGATTTTCTTGTTCCGGACTTTGGTAAAAAATGTGCCCTTTTTGATGTGGGCGACATTGGCGTAAAACTCCTTGACCAAGTGTTCATTGGCATCAGGTAGGTTGCTGGTGAAGAATTTCCACCCCACTCTCTCATTGAACTGCCTCTTGACATTAGGGTTATGCGGTAGCAGATCCCGCTCAATGAAGACCCTCTCATGTGTGAGTGACCTCTAAGGCCACCATTCCCGAAACTTGTGGTAGGCTTTTTCACTCACAAATCTTTGTTTCCATACCCCCGGGTTCCTTGTTTTCTCCAACCCTCCTGTCTGGGTGTCACCACCCCTCCCGTCGTCAGGGATCTCAGCGTCTACATCAATAGGTTCCTGTCTAGGTGGAGAGGCTGGAGGAGAAGCTGATACTGAAGACTCACTACTTTCCTCTGAGCCATCAGACGACTCAGAAGAAGTAGGGGAGTAGGTTCATCTCTCAACTGGAATCGCTCCTGAAAGTCTGTAGGGACGTGGGTTGGCACTGAATCTCCCTCCGAAACTTCCCGGGAGGGGACATATTCGCTACCCTCAGAATGGGATGCGGCTCTGTCCGCAACTTTGATTGTTTTCCTCAACTTCCCTATTGATTTCTGGACCGCTAGTGGTAGCTTGGTCCTTCTTTGACCTCCTCTTCCCCTGCCTCGGGAAGATTCAGCCCTCCCTATTTGTGCATCACCGGCACCTCTAGATCGGACCATTGTCTACAGAAAAAATCAGTGGAAGATCATTAGTATTGGTGTTAAAAGAAACATCAAAGAAAAACAGATGAAAAGTTAACAGTGTTCCAAAAGCAGTGATCCGCTGACAGCAGAAAAAGGAGCGCGGCCGTGGACTAGCTACCGCTGAGAGTGGAATTTTGAACGCGATCGTGGAGGATTAGGATTCAGACTATCCAGCCTCTGAAGTTGAACAACCGGTGAGAGTAGATTTTTGGGCGCGACCGCAAAAATTGAACCGCTAACCGCGAAAAAACAAATGCGGCCGCGGACCCAGTTTGACAAGTCTTTGAACCTGGAATCCGCTGTCCGCAAAAATTGAAACGCGGCCGCGTAAAGCAGGCCGCTGGCAGCGGAATTTCAACCGCTGACCGCAGAAAACAGACCATTTTTAACTTCTTCACATGAATGCTGACCGCAGAATTACAGCTGCGGCGGCGGAATTCAAAAATTGAACGAGCAATCCTAGGGTTTAACTATTTATTGACATTAACGGGCATCATGAACACCACTCACCCCTACTAGGCATGCCCAACAAGTTTCTTTTTCAAATTCTAACATCAACTAATTACCAACTACTTAACCTTAGTTAAAACTAAAAGAAAAGAGGAAGAAATTAAAGCCAAAAGAAGAGAAAAGCACAAATTAAAAAATAATGTGATGAATTGAGCATACCAGTTGTTTGATGAATGATGGAAATGGACTTCTAATTTGGTGCTATTGCTGATTAGGGCTCAGTGTAGAGGAGATGAACAATAACTTCTTTCTTTTGAGAGAGAAAATTTCGAAAAGGGCAAAAGGCCTAATGACGGCCTATTTATACTAAAAAAAACACTGGGACCCACAGATGTTACCTGGCGCGGGCGCGGAATTCCACCGCGGTCCGTGCTTTTACCTGTTCTGAAGAGCTGCTTGTTCAACACTACTGCTGAGAGCGGAAAAGTGGGCCGCGGCCGCGGAAGAGGTCCGCCGACCCCGAAAAAGACACCGCGGACGCGGATGAAACTTCAGAGAGGTCTCATTTTGGGACTTTTCAAGTCCGAGTCCGCTACCAAATTACGGCCCCGCGAAAAAGCTTCCGCTGACTGCAAAATTTTGAGCGCGGTCAGCGGTCCAATTACAGACTTAGCCAAATTTTTCCAGTGTTAGTCCTGCACTGCATCAAAAATTCCTACACAAGTCTCACAACCAGTTAGTCCAAAACAAAGCCTACACTAAGAAGAAAATCAAAAAGAAAGAAAAACACATGGGTTGCCTCCCAAGAAGCACCTGATTTAACGTGGCGGCACGATGCAAGTTACCATCAATCACTTGAGATGGATCATGGCCACCACGTGGCTGTCATCAAACTTGCCAAGATAGTGCTTCACTCGATGCCCATTAACTTGGAAGATTTCACAATTTTTGTTTTTCAAATCAAGAGCACCAAATGGAGTTACATGCACCACTTAAAAAGGGACACTCCATTTTGACTTGAGCTTTCCTGGAAACAATCGTAACCGAGAACTGGATAGAAGAACCAAATCACCCTCCTTGAATTCCTTGCTTCGGTCATATAAGTCCACAAAGCATCATCTAATTTCTTTGACCAGTCAGTCCTATTTGCATTGATAGTTTTTGACAATATGCTCTTTATCTCCCTGTTGGAAAACTCAACTTGACCACTAGCCTGAGGATGATAAGGGGTTGACACTTTATGATTGACACCATACTTGGAAAGTAAAGTATCTATTGCAAAAATGAGAACCCCCATCACTGATGATTGCCCAAGGAGTGCCAAACCTTGTAAAAATATTTTTCTTCAAAAAGGCCACTACACACCGTGCTTCATTGTTGGGCAAAGCCACAGCTTCAACCCACTTGGAAACATAATCAACAGCAACCAGAATGTACATGTTACCACATGAACTCACAAAAGGTCCCATGAAGTCAATGCCCCACACGTCGAATATGTCAACCTCAAGAATAGTGGTGAGAGGCATTTCATCCTTCTTGGAAATTCCACCAGCTCTCTGACACTCATCACATCTCTTCACCAGCTCACTAGCATCTCTATACAATGTAGGCCAATAAAAACCACAGCTGAGCATCTTTGAAGCAGTTCTCGCCCCACCATGATGACCACCGTAGGGCGAGGAATGGAAAGCCTCAAGAATACTCATTTGCTTCTCTTCCGGAACACATCTCCGGATCACACCATCATTACAAATCTTGAACAGGTAAGTCCCGTCCCAGTAGTAATCCAAGCTATCCCGTTTAAGCTTCTTCCTTTGGTTAGAAGAGCGCTCACACGGGACAATGTCGGTCACAAGAAAATTAGAAACATCCGCAAACCAAGGCATACTATTCAAAGATACGAAGAGGTGTTGCTCATCCGGGAATGAATCATTAATTTCGAGCCCATCATGAGGCCTCCCCTCCTCCTTCAAGCGGGACAAGTGGCCCGCCACTTGGTTTTCACACCCTTTTCGATCAACAATCTCAAGGTCAAACTCTTGAAGCAATAGAACCCATCTCATCAACCGAGCCTTAGAATCCTTCTTTGTCATCAAGTAGCAGAGTGCTGCGTGGTCAGTATGAACTATCACCTTGGCACCCATGAGATAAGGCCTAAACTTATCCATGGCGAACACTATGGCTAACAACTCTTTTTTCGTCACCGTGTAATTAACCTGGGCATCATTCATAGTTTTGCTTGCATAATACACCAGGTGAAACATCTTGTTCACTCTTTGACCAAGACCGCTCCTACCGCAACATCACTTGCGTCGCACATGAGCTCAAAAGGTAAGCTCCAATTGGGTGCGGTAATAATGGGAGTGGTTGTCAGTTTGTACTTGAGAAGTTCAAAAGCTTTCATGCATTCATCATTAAACATGAACTTTGCATCCTTTTCCAACAGTTTGCATAAAGGATTTACTATCTTTGAAAAGTCCTTGATGAACCTTCGGTAGAAACCCGCATGCCCAAGAAAACTCCTAACCCCCTTGACGGAAGTAGGAAGAGGAAGCTTTGAAATCACTTCAATCTTCGCCTTGTCCACCTCTATACCGTTCTTTGAGATCTTATGGCCGAGGATAATGCCCTCCTCGACCATAAAGTGGCATTTTTCCCAGTTAAGCACTAGATTTGTCTCTTCACATCGGACCAAAACCTTGTCAAGCTTCTTCAAGCATTCTTCAAAGGAGTCACCCACAACACTAAAATCATCCATGAACACTTCCAAGAAGTCCTCCACCATGTCCGTAAAGATAGCCATCATACACCGCTGGAATGTAGCCGGTGCATTACACAAACCGAATGGCATCCGTGAAAATGCAAAGGTCCCGTACGAGCATGTGAAGCTGGTTTTCTCTTGATCCTCCGGTGCAATCAAAATCTGGTTGTAACCTGAGTACCCATCCAAAAAGCAGTAGTAGGCACGCCCGGAAAGTCTATCCAACATTTGGTCCAGAAAGGGCATTGGAACATGATCTTTCGGGTCACCTTATTTAGCTTCCGGTAGTCCATGCACACCCTCCATCTGGTGACAGTCCTAGTGGGGATCAATTCATTTTGCTCATTCATGACCACAGTCATCCCACCCTTCTTCGGCACACATTGTACCGGTGAAGTCCAAGAACTATTCGAGATGGGGTACACAACCCCTGCATCTAGCCATTTGATCACATTCTTCTTGACAACCTCTTGCATAGCCTCGTTCAACCTCCTTTGATGTTCCACGGAGGGTTTGGCATCATCTTCAAGAATAATCTTGTGCATGCAAAAGGCGGGGCTTATCCCCCGAATATCAGCTAGAGTCCATCCAATTTCCTTTTTCCTTCTTTGAAGCACCTCTAAGGTGGCATCTACCTGCACGTTAGTAAGACACAAAGAAAGAATCACAGGTAAGGTTGAACTAGGGCCAAAGAATTCATACATGAGGTGTGAAGGCAAAGGCTTCAACTCCAATACGGGAGGTTCCTCAATTGAGGGCTTTGTTGGCAGAGTCTTTCTGTTCTCAAGATCCAAGGAAAGCTTACGGGTTTCATAAGAGTAAGAACCCATTTTGTGCAAAGCATTGACACACTCCACCAAACCATCATCCTCCGTCACATCATGGTTCAACAATACCGCTTCCAAAGGATCCTCCACATTGATCATGGAACTAGTGTCATCAACTATCACCTCCGTTACAAGATCCACAAAAGAACAAACCTCAGTACTATTCGGCTGCATCATTGATTTGCACACATGGAAGACAACTTTTTCATCACCCACCCGGAAGGTGAACTCCCCTGCTTCCACATCAACCAATGCCTTCCCAGTTTCTAGGAAAGGTCTCCCCAATATTATAGGCACCTCATAGTCGACTTCGTAGTCGAGAATCACAAAATCAACAGGCAAAATAAACTTGTCAACTCGGACAAGAACATCATCAATAATACCTAGCGGCCTCTTCATTGTTCTATCCGCCATTTGCAATTTCATTGAAGTAGCTCTCGGTTGACCAATACCCAAAGTTTTGAACACGGAGTAAGGCATCAAATTTATACTTACTCCAAATCACACAAGGCCTTTGCAAAATCCGCACTCCCAATGGTACATGGAATGGTGAATGCTCCAGGATCCTCAAGCTTTGGAGCCATCGAGTGCACAATTGCACTCACTTGATGAGTCATTTTGATGGTCTCACAATCCATAGATCTCTTTTTAGTCACCAAGTCTTTCATAAACTTGGCTATCCCGACATTTGCTCAAGAGCTTCCACCAAAGGAACATTGATCGACAAGCTTTTCATCATCTCAATAAACTTCTTGAATTGGTTTTCATTCTTCTGCTTCGCAAGTCTTTGAGGGTAAGGTGGAGGAGGCCCTGGCAAGGGAGCCTTAGCCTTGGGCACTACCGTTTCCGTCATGTCTATCACGTGTTCCCTAGACGGGTTCACATCATTTTGAGTCTCCACCTCATTATCATGAATATTAATTCTCACTTCAGCATTCAAATTCTCTTCACTCACTTGCTCATCAACTATTGGAACATCATCCTCTTGCACTTCAACCGCATCACTCACAACTTCTTTTTCCTTGGAGGTACTTGCTTCACCACCTCTACCGCTCCTTGTGATCATCGCTATTGCATGCCCGGTATTGTTACCACTCTTCGGGTTTACTATCGTGTCACTAGGTAGGCCCCCTTAGGGCGAGTGTTCAAAGATTGCAAAATCTGGCCAAGTTGAACCTTCAAGTTTCGAATAGAAGTATTATGGGATGCCAACTGGGCATCAGAGTCGGCGTTCTTTTTTATCATTTGCTCAAGCATCATCTCAATCCTTCCCATATCATTGTTGGACGAGCTAGGACATTGGGACGGAAATGGAGGCGGGTTGTTTGGTTGTTGATACATCGGAAGCCTTTGAAAGCCCCGCCCCCGATTCCCTTGATTACCATTATTCCAACCCCCTTGGTTGTTGTTTCCTCCCCAATTGCTATTGTTGCCACCCCAGTTGCCCTGGTTATTCTGGTTGCCCCAATTTTGATTGTTGTTCCCCTAGTTGCTATTTCCCTGTTCGTTTTGATTCCCCCGATTTCCTTGGGGTCTCCACTGTTGTTGTTGGTTTAGAGCATTGCCTCTTTGTCCTTGGTAATTGTTCACATACTGGACTTATTCACTTTGATCATCATATCCATCATCTTGGTTGAAACCACTACTACCTTGCACATATTGATCCGGATTTCCTTGACTTTGTTGACCTCTTTGTCGCCTTTTGTTGACCAACATGTTTACCCCTTCCATAGCATTTACTTGTCTTGGAGCTTGAACTTGCTGCAGTTGAGCCTTTGCCAACTGGTTCATTGTTGTAGTCAACTCTGCTATTTCTTGGTCGTGGTCATGGAGCTCTTTGTGCAGGTGAATGACTATGGGATCACCTTGTGGCACATTAGCTAGGCTTTGCCATGCCGAGGAAGTATCTGCCAACTCATCCAATATCTCACACGCCTCACCATAAGGCGTGTTCATAAAGTTTTCCCCTGCTAGCTGGTTCACTACACACTGATTGGTCGTGTTAATGCCACGGTAGAATGTTTGCTGGATCATTGCTTCGGTCATGTCATTGTTCGAACATTCTTTCACCATCATCTGATACCTTTCCCAGATTTCATGAAGTGGTTCATTAGGTTCCTGTTTGAAGGCCAGGATCTCATCTCTCAATGTCGCCATATGCCCCGGCGAGAAAAACTTAGACATAAACTTGCCGGCCAACTCATCCCACGTAGTGATGGAATGGTTGGGAAGCCTTTCGAGCCAGTCTAAAGCTTTCCCTCTAAGTGAAAAAGGGAACAATCTCAATCTCAATGCATCCTCCGACACATTAGTCTGTTTGCTTCCCCAGCAGGTATCCACAAAGCCCTTGAGATATTTATATGCATTCTGATAGGGAGCGCCTGTGAAGTACATAAAGTCAACATAACATTTGTAATCTGGAAATTGCCCGCCCGGATCCGGGGTGGGACAATTGCACTTGCATAGCCTTCATTTGGAAGCACCCGAGGAGCCACTCGCAGAGGAACATGGGGAGGGTCTGGAATGTTGTCATTGGCCTGGCGGCCTCTTCTTTGAGCTTGAGGTACTAGAGGGACCTCTTCGTCAGCATTATCATCTACCTCCTCCCCCGGACCATTTCCAATAGGATCATTGTTTGCCATGTTGTACCTGAATCGATTAGCTCACACAAGTTAGTAAAATAGAAGGAAAGAAAAACAAGACACAAAACTAGTCAGATAGATAGCCAAAACCGTTTAGCTCCCCGACAACGGCGCCAAAAAGTGATCGGGTCCAACCCTATACCACTATAAAATGGCAAGAGTGGTAGATGCAGCTTTTACCCAAAAGGTCGGGATCGATATCCACAAGGAGCTAATATTGGTTTGGAGTTGGGTTTCTATCCACTCTAGCTATGCCCATTGTTCTTTTACACTTCTAATCATGTTATGTTTTGTTTCTATTCTACTTTTATGCTAATGAATGATGAAAGTAATCTAAGTATAATATTTTTGTAAGGGTTTTCTCAATTAATAAAAGGCACTAGGGAAGCGACATACACCTAGGCGAGTATCTAATGGGGTCTAAAACTTCGGACAAACTTGTTATAATTGGGATCATGATATAGCCATTGCACATAATTACTCACTCTATACCTCTCGGTAGTTCGAGTGACTTTGCCCGAATTGGCTTTCTCAAGCCCAATTGGGTGTCCGAACAATGCAAGCAAAATTGGCTCAAGTCGGATATTACTATCTCTAGGTTTAACCCTTTAATTGGGGCTATCAATCTCTTGAATGCACCCCAATTCCTTGTTAGCCTGAATTTCCTAGACTTAGTCTCACTTTCTCAAAAAGAGTCTAAGTCATATAGGCACAAATCAGTGCTTGCAACCACTAATTCAACAATTAAATCATGATTCAAGCTAAATATCATTAACCCATAAACAATTAAGCCCTAAAATTGAAGACCCATTAAATACTCACACTAGGGTTGGGTCACAACCCTAGCTAATGGGTTTAGCTACTCATAATCAAGGTAGAAATCAAAGATGGAGATAAAATATAACCCATAAAAAGTAAGTACAAGAGTAAAATCTAAGATTAATGGTAAAAGCTACTCTAAAATTACTCAAAATAGCTAAGTACGGCGGTTCACGTGTTCTTCAAAACAAAAGCTGACCTAAAAAAGTGAAAAGGAACTATTTATACACAGCTAAAATTTCCGGACAAAAATATCCCTACGGAGGTTCCGGTGACAACGTGATACTGAGCGCCTCAGCGCTTGGACTTCCGCGGCCATGCAAAAGCAAGCGCGGACCACGTTTCTTCTCTTCTAAGCTTGGTCTGGACTTGATTTCGCTGGGAGCAGAAAAGCAACCGCCTCAGCATTGTCTTCAACCGCGACCGTGAAATATGTTCGCGGAACGCGCTCTTCATTTGAGCTCAAATCTCTAGTCTTCTGATTCTCAATTTTGCCCTCAGCAGAATATGGACCGCGGCCGCGTCAAGTAATTCCACTGCCATGCTATTTCACCGCGGTCAGCGGTGTCTATTGTGCCTTTTCTGAACCTCAATTCCGCTAAGAGCGTAATTATGGTCGCCTCAGCGGTGGACCTTCCGTTGCCGCTCTTTTCCTTTGCTGTCAGCGCTTTTATTCCAACTTTGAACTTGTGCAGGTTTTAACTCCTTTATTAGTTGGTTATGACTTTCTTGCTTCATTTTGACCAAACACTGCAGACAAGCACAATAAGTTAGTTTTCGGGAATACTTTTACACGTTTTTTTATCCAAAACCTAAGCAAAAAGGAGCATAAGATAGGCTAGAATCCCTAGTTATCACCTCACCTCGAAAAATTGGCCTTAGCACTGGTTATACCTTCACAGAAGCTTAGACCATATTTTCAGTGCCACCCCATAACGGTGGTAACAACCTTCCCCCTACGAGGTATTTTGCATAAACTCGAGCTATCGGGGAGATTGGCCAAATGGGCCATAGAGTTGAGCGAGCATGATATAACATATCAGCGGCGAACAGCGATAAAATCGCAGGTACTCGCCGACTTCGTCGCGACTTTAGTGCCAAGATAATGACTAAGGTCGAACAAGAAACTTCTCGTATCTCGTCCAGTTTACCCGACCTATGGGTCCTATACGGCGCATCCAACGCGTCAGGATCTGGACTAGGACTCGTACTCGAGGTCCCAACAGGCGAAGTCATTCGCCAATCCATACGGTGTCCCGATATGACTAACAATGAGGCCAAGTATGAGGCCGTAATTGCAGGATTAAAGCCAGCTCTCAAATACGGAGCATGACGAGTCAACAACTCGTTGTCAACCAAGTCACAGGGACTTTTAAAATCAAAGAGCATAGGCCACAAAGGTACCATGTAGAAATTCATAAACTACTACCAGAATTCGACAAATGTCGACTCGATCAGATACCTCGAGCACAAACATCGAGGCAGACGGTCTCACCAAGTTAGCAGCGGCCACCAAAAACATCACGAAGGAAAACGTGGTCACCCTCCTCCATTCATCGATAGACCAACTCGAGGTACACTCTGTAAATTTAACTTGGGACTGGCGCAACCGTATTATAACATATTTGAAGGAAGGAGCACTCCCAACAGACAAAAAGAGGCCAAAAAACTTTAAAAGCAGGCGGCCAGGTACAACCTCAAAAATCACGAGTTGTAAAAGAACGTTTGGGGGTCCCTTGGCGAAATGCCTAGGGCCGAATCAAACAAGACGCGTACTCGAGGAAGTACACGAAGGCCACTGCGGTGCCCATACCGGCAATCGGGCCCTCGTCAGATGCCTCATTCGAGCAGGATATTATTGGCCCACAATGAAGAAGGAAGCCGCTGATTATGTCAAGAAGTGCGAACAGTGCCAAAAATATGCCCCTAAGATACACCAAGCGGGCGAGCACCTCCATTCTGTTACATCGCCATGGTCGTTCATCAAATGGAGAATGGACATCGTCGGACCCCTCCCAGCAGGGCGAAGTAATGTACGTTTTCTTTTGGTTTTAACTGACTATTTCTCCAAATGGGTAGAAGCAGGTGCGTTCACCCAAATATGCAAACAGGAAGTTATCACGTTCATATGCAGAAACATCATATGCCGCTTCAGCATCCCCAAAGAAATCAGTTGTGACAATGAACCCCAATTCACCGGAAAGAAAACCGCCGAGTTCTTTGAAAAATGGCTCATCAAGCGAATGCTCTCCATGCCATATCACCATGCCAGTAACGGTCAGGCTGAATCCTCCAACAAAACAATACTGAATATGTTGAAGAAAAAACTTGAGGATGCCAAGGGACTATGGCCGGAATTACTACCAGAGGTACTGTGGGCATACCGCACCACGCCAAAAACAAGCACAGGAGAAACGCCATACTCACTAGTCTACGGGACTGACGCCATGATACCGGTTGAGGTCGGTGAACCCAATTTGAGATACTCCAATGAAAGCGTGCCAAGCAATGAGGAAAACAGAAAATAGGACCTCGATGAAGCATAGGAGCGAAGAGACATGGCTTACATAAGAATGGTAGCACAAAAGCAACAAGCAGAACGGTACTACAACAAAAAAGCCAAAGTACGACCGCTCAAAGTCGAAGACTATGTACTCAAGGCTAAAACACAAGCGAGCAGAGATTCGAGATAAGGCAAACTAGGAACAAATTGGTACGGTCCATATAAAATCACGGCAGCAGCAAATAAAAGATCTTTTCAACTAGAAACGATGGAGGGAAAACTACTACAAAACAATTGGAACGTCGCCCACCTCAAATACTTCAACTTCTGAAAACAGACGCCCTCCGCATCGTACTCTTTTTCCCTCATCTGGGTTTTGTCCCAGTTGGGTTTTCTCGGAGAGGTTTTTAATGAGGCGGCAAAGGGGACGTCTCGAAGTTCAAGTATAATTCATCGCCCCGCCTGCCGACTGCTTCTCCAGACCGAACGGTGAAGGGACTGGATACATGAAAACTTCTCCAATATATGTATGAAATAAAGGACACATGTAAATTTCTCCAATAAATGAAATAAAGCAACATTTTTACTCTCCACCAAGTCTTTTCACACTTTACATTCGACCTCGCTCAAATCATTTTACATTCGACCTTGCTCCAATAACTTTACATTCGACCTTGCTCGAATCATTTTACATTCGACCTTGCTCTAATTACTTTACATTCGACCTCGCTCGAATCGTTTCATATTCGACCTCGCTCGAATCATTTTACATTCGACCTCGCTCGAATCATTTTACATTCGACCTCGCTCGAATCGTTTCACATTCGACATCGCTCAAATTATTTTATATTCGACCTCGCTCGAATCGTTTCACATTCGACCTCGCTTGAATCGTTTCACATTCGACCTTGCTCGAATTACTTTACATTCGACCTCGCTCGAATCGTTTCACATTCGACCTCGCTCGAATTATTTTACATTCGACCTCGCTCGAATCGTTTCACATTCGACCTCACTCGAATCTTTTTACATTCGACCTTGCTCGAATTACTTTACATTCGACCTTGGTCGAATCATTTCACATTCGACCTCGCTCGAATCGTTCTACATTCGACCTTGCTCGAATTACTTTACATTCGACCTCAATCGAATTACTTTACATTCGACCTTGTTCGAATCGTTTTACATTCGAACTCGCTCGAATTGTTTTGCATACGACTTCGCTCGAAGTCTTCAATTTTCAACCGCGTCGAACATCGATCTTATCAAAAAATTAGGTACTTCCCCACATAACAAAAAGAAAAGATAATGGAAATCGAGAAACACGTAGCAAAAAGGGGGATGTTCCATTACAACTGTCAAGTTACAATACTTTTTACAAAGGGCCCAAAGAAGCCCTCACAAAAATAGCAAAACAAAACAAAAACTAAGTATGACCGCTTTACGCCGCATCATCCCCATCGGCGTACTCATCATCATACCAAGAATTGGAGGCAAGCCTATCAGCATCATCGTCAACATCATCGCCACCAGGCGTACCAGGGCATAACCACAAGCTTCACGGGCCGCACGTGCCTTAACACGGACGCCCTCGAGTTCTGCTTCGGACCTACAAATGCGGAGGGCGTCTTCTAAGGCTGCCGCTTCAGCCACAGCGGCTACTCTGCCATTCTCAGCACGAGCCAATTCTTCGACCTTGGCGCTCAACTCGCCCTGTAGATCAACAGCCTTCACCTCCCTCTACCCAAGTTCGGCAGTTAAAAATGCCACCCGCGCTTGAAGATCGGCATTCTCAGCCATCACCCCCTTGCTCACCTCGAGCTCGTCCTCCTTGGCCTTTAGAGCTGACTCAAGCTCCATGCACTGAACGATGGCTCTCATTAGCTCATCATCCCTCTCCTTTAACTCTTCATCTTTCTTCGCCAACTCCCGTCTTTCTGTTTAAGCCCATCACGAAACAACTGAAACTCGCTATCCTGGTTAAAGACGTTGGCCAGCGTTCGATGCTTAGTACGGTACTCCTTGTACTTAGAGGTCACCTTCTTAAAGAGGGCCGTCCTCCGCTCCTCCCGCCGATCATGCTCGATCCCCATGATAAGAGTCTGACATGCAAAAGAAAGAAGTCAGTATGAGCAGATTACACATGCGAAACAAATCCTAACATTAAAAAGCACTTACTCGTAAAGCCATGCCAGATATACTCAGCGACAACTCCGCATCGCTCATCGCCTGTAGCGCCGTGTTCTCAAAAGCCGCGCACAAGGGGGAAAAGGACAGCACAGCCGGTTCTGAGTTGGCCAGAAGGTCATAACCCACTGGGATGATTATGTGCCGGTTAGAACCCTCCGTCCTCACCTCCACGCGAGTAATCCTCTCCAAGAAGGCCCGTAACTCTTCAGGATCGATATTTGAGCCAGAGCCGTCGTCCCCCGCAGGTACCGTTTTATCTCCCCCAACCGCCGATGACGCGCCACCTTCTGTGTTCCTTACAAGCTCCCCGCCATCATGGTCCTCCTCGGCTCTAGAGGGCCTCCTCTTCACAACGGCACCCGCCGTAAAAATGGCCCATACGTCTAGTACACGTGCAGACGCCACTTCCTGGGCAATAAGTTTCTCCGGATCAATGTCAGCGACGACGGCCTTCCCAAGATCCATCTTTCGCCTTTTTCTCGATGGCGACTCCTCTCCATTAGACGACTCGTCTACAAGATGGTAGATAGGCCGGGAAGAGATCTCATCTCGCACAGCAACGTTCCGAGGGGCGAAATCCCTCATTGACAGAGCTTGAGTACGACCTCCATGAACGGACTCAGCCAAAGCGAATTGCATCCCAGCCGATACGATAGCTTGGCAAAATGCCGGCACTGGAGCCTTCTTCTTGGAAATTCGTCGACCTGGCAGCAAAAGGAGGTCGCATCAACGAGCAATGGTAAACAACAGAGAGCTGAAGCAAAAGTCACACTTACTAGATGGGACCTTTGGTCCGAAGCGCTTGTGGAAAGCCGCCCAATCACGAATCCCCGCCATGTGAGGCAACGCGCGAGCCACCTAGTCTTCAATGTCGAAGACATGGGAGGGTGAACACCTTTCAGCTGAAAAACAAAGAAACCGCAAGTGAGCTGAAAACGAAAGGACGAAAGAAGACAACGAGCGTATGACGAAGACGTACGATTATGATCCCACTGCTCGGGAAACCCAGTCGGGTCCACCACCAAGTGCTCGGTCTTGATAAAGAAGTACTTATGCCAGAACTTCCGATTCGTTCTGTCATCCATTCCGACTACCAGCCCTCTGGTCCCACGATGCCTTAGGTGTATCATAGTACCTCTCTAAAAACTTTGTGAAAATAAGTGCAGCAGGTGGCGAACATCAACCTCATAACCAGCCAATTCCGCGTACTTCGTCAACATCAAAAAGCTTTATACAAGTAAGGAGAGAGTTGCGCCGGGAAGACGTTGTAAAATCAGAAAAATTCCTCCGTTAATGGAAGAAGAGGAAGAATATAGCCGATCAAGAACGGGTAGACATAGAAGGCACAATAGCCAGGTCGATGGACCTCCACGATGGGGAGGGATAAGATATTTGGACCGAAGGTCGAATATGAGATGGTCCAGTTTCGGAGATCACCTGAGCGGGAGCAGGCTCTTTGGGAAAATCATTTCTAGCCAAAGGATTTTTGTGAACTATCTCCTCCGCGGTAGGGAAGCTCTCATCCTCTTCAGCCATAAATTCCTCACCATCGGGAGGAAGAGCCACCGATAACGGAGTGGCATCAGAAACTTCATCATGAATGTGAAGAGTTTGTGACATATTTTGACAAAGAAACGTATTCCACCAAACCCGAAGAAGAAGATAACAACTAGGTAAGAAGGAGAGGAATGGAATCGGAGAAGCAAAATAAGGAGCCGAAACTGGGGAAGAAGATCAAAGAAGAACAGTACTCATGCAAAGTAAAGGATGGTGAAAACTTCTGAAAAATGAAACCCCCATCTGTTTATAGGGCTGTGTGGCACGAGAATCGAAGCAAAGAATTGTCAATGGTACCACAACTAATGCGGCAGACACACAGACGCTATCTCGGGAAGATGCGTAATGATGACGCGCGTGGCCATGACGTCACCCCACGATAGCCACACCAACCACAACTTCGCTGGTTGCGCCGTTCTCTCCACCTCGACCGACCTGACTTATTCAACACAACCAAATTTCTCCTAAACAGAGGCGAATCAGGTTCGCTTATCGAGGGCGTGCGGGACCACGACCTCAAAAGCGGAGGGACTAACTGTATTGGTCTAAATTTGGTGACTTGGTAGTTGTTGATAAACGGGGCCAAGGACGGGGTCGACCGCCGTGTAATAGCCGGATGCTGTTCTCAAGAGGGCTGATGCCAAGGACGGGCAGCTGAAGTGAAGAAATAACGGTAGGATGGGTTCAGATATGGACACAAGGAATATTCCTTTGGATATTCCTTATTTTGTACTTTTTAGGGTTTCTGGGAAATATCCCTTATAAATAGGAAGAGATAAAGAACAAAAAAGGGATCTGGAACTCTGATAAGAGCACTTTTGTAAAGAGTTGAAAAAGAAGAATATACAACTATTGTCTTGTTCACTGACTACTGAACTCAACATATATTATTCACTTTCAGTTTGTTAGATCCGAGGATCCATTATCCATTTTTGCATCCCATCCTTCCACGTTGCTGTGGGGTGGGAGAATCATCCAAGTCACATAACCTTTGGGTGATAAACTCCCTCTTATTACATTTATTGCCATTTATTACATTTATTGCATGTTTATATTATTTCAACATTCATTAATAATCATGGAGCTCATATTTGATATTCACTATCATTAGACATTATCCGAACAGTCGACACCCCTCAACATTAGATCTAGAATTTATTATATTTAACTAAGATTCATCCTTTACTTCATCAATAATTAGTTTAACGAAAAGCTCAACACCTTTTGGTCAAACACTACCTTGTGCAAATAAAGAGGTTGTTTCCGATAAACCCTCAACTCCTAGCAAGCATGGAGTTAATTTTATCCATGGTCATTGAACTTTTGGGTTTGTTATCCAAAAGTCACTTTTCTTTTTTTTGTAACGTAAAAATCATTTAACTTTGTGTTCGTTACACAAAAGTCACTTTTCTTTCTTTTGTTACACAAAAATTATTTTACTTTGCTCTAGTTATCACAAAAGTAATATTTTTACTTGAAAAGTCTATTATACCCTTGATATTATATAAACCTTCATATTTATGTAATACCTTCTATATTATATACTATATAATATATTTTTACCTATGTATTTTACTTATAAATAAAATGACTTAATATTATTTTATTTATTATTTTTACAAAATATTCGTATATATAATTTTTTCTTAACGTTAATTTTCAAGATATATTAGTAGCGTTATTAAATTTGTCAGTAACTTTAATATATATTAGTAGAGAAATAAGTCGGCGAGTACATTTTCGTGAGAAAATTCGTAGGTAAACAAACAAAGAAAATACGAAAAAAATCATATGTTAATCTGAAGGAAAATTCCTAGGTAACTCTACATGCGAATTTAGCTGGGGATATTTTCTTGGGGATTTACCTGGTCGGCAATTCGTTGAGAAATTACACTACTAGAAATTCGGGAAAAACCGTCCCGAAAAACCAACCAAAGTTGGTCGGTAATGGCCAATAACCGTCCAAAACGCTACCATTAATGTGTGGTCGATATTTTGAAGGCCGGAAGGGCATACCGACCAAGTTGGTCGGAAATTTCGGTCAATTAAATTCTAAAAAAGAATTGCTGAAAAAAGTTATTTTATAACGCTACTAATATATCTTGAAAATTAACGTTAAGAAAAAATTAAATATTCGAATATACAACAACAACCCAGTATAATCCCATTAGTGGGGTCTGGGAGGGTAGTGTGGACCTTACCTCTACCCTGGGGTAGAGAGGCTATTTCCAATAGACCCCCGGCATCCTTCCCTCCAAGAACTCCCCACCTTGCTCTTTGGGTGACTCGAACTCACAACCTCTTGGTTGGAAGTGGAGGGTGCTCACCACCAGAGCAACCCACCTTGTCTAAAATATATATTATAAAAATAATAAATAAACTAATATTAAGTTATTTTATTTATAAATAAAATACATAAGTAAAAATATATTATATAATATATAATATAGAAGATATTACATAAATATGAAGGTTTATATAATATCAAGGGCATAATAGACTTTTCAAGTAAAAATGTGACTTTTGTGATAACTAGAGCAAAGTAAAATGATTTTTGTGTAACAAAAAAAAAGAAAAGTGACTTTTGTGTAATGAACACAAAGTTAAATAATTTTTACGTAACCAAAAAAAGAAAAGTGACCTTTGGGTAACAAACACAAAAGTTCAATGACCATGTATAAAATTAACTCAGCAAGCATGCATCTTAACTTATTATGTATAGCATATAATTTACTTCACTTTTGGGAATCTAAAATTATTTACAGAGAGTTACATGCATTATATTTCATCTTTATCTTGACGGTGTAGTCACAAGTTAAATTTGCATACAATAAAAAAAATTATGTATACAAAATTCATTGCCAATCTATAGCTAAATAGTTGTAGCTAACGGAATCTTTTGATAATTCGTATTACATAGTATTAGTATAAAATTTGGTCGTCGTTAATTAATTCTTATTTTTCTATTATAGTGAATTTGTGCACATTTTACTAGTATAATACTTGGAACGAGAAGTAAAATTTGAATTCTCTCTATAGTCTAAACTTAGTATACTTCCCAAAATATCATATCGAGCTAGCTAGATAGGACCAGTATGAATATGTTGCGAATCAAACGCGAATTGCCACACCTAATTCAATTGTCGTTTTGCAACTTATCTTCTTGAAATGGAAGGAATAATACATTAATTAAGATCTATATGAAAATGAGATTGTCTCACCCTTTTTTATTTCGTTGGCCGCAATAAAGGGAATAACTTTTGCTAACTGGCGAAGCCACTCACTTTCAAACCATCTGGACCATTGCTTTAATTTCTCAATAATAATAATACAATTTGAATATTACTTCTTTCCCTTGTTGAATCTCATACGAATATGTGAATATGAACAAATACACTAACATGAAACTAGGCAACTCGACACCAATATAATTTTGACACAAAGATAGGGAGATAAAATAACAAATGGATACTGTGATGATACAAATATCAACTTTTGTGCTTTAAGTAAATCTCATGAAGTGACATTTAAGTTATTTACAGAAAATTAAATTACTTCCAGGGATAATCCTACATAAACAAAAAAGCCAACATCATCAATGGTCCCTTTGGAAATGGAGCAATAAAACCCAACTCATGAGTCATGACTAACGCAACTTATCCTACTTTTCAAAGTTGTTTTGCTGATGATGTATTAAAATTCCAAGACAGCTCCAACGTGGTGTACAACAAGTAGTGGAATGTTTAGGTCGTTCGGCAGTTTGAGTGGAAAAGTTTGCTTGGCTATACTGTTTGTACCTTTTTTTCGAACTTTGCTTTAATTTTCAGTGAATTCAGTTTCTGAAAATTTGACTAGGAGCACTTTCTAGAAAATGTTTTAGGAAAATCGAGAAATCTTCAAAGAAAATAACAATCAATCACACTCAACTATCCTGCAAAAATTCTTCAAAATATATCCGAGAAACACGAGAAAACTCCAATTGCGGTGAATCAATTTTCTAGGCTCATGATCATGATGGTCAGTGCATAAAGTCAATTAATTACGCATGTTTTAGCACTGACACATTTACATCTGAAAGAAAACATAATTTGTGAGAAAATGAATCGCATAACAAGACTTCGTTTAGCACTTTCATCACGCCATGGCCATGGGCTGTTGACGTACGAGACATAGAGTTATAGTCCTGTTCTAAACCGCACTTAGAGCCCGTTTGAACATACAAATTTTTTTCTTTTTTTCAATTTTTTTTTGAAAACAATGTTTGGTTATCCCATTCTTACCAATTTTTCCTTTTTCACTTGAAAATCCATTTTCAAATTTGAAAAACTGGTATCTCACCACTTTTTCAATTGAAAGTCGGAATTTGCTAGTTTTTAGTTTTACCAATTTACCCTATATTTTTAAAATTTATAAAGTGAACCCCTCAGTTTTTCATCTTTGGCACATCTTTGTCGACTGATGTGGAACATCAGTCCTAGTTGATTTTGCACCTTCTGTGTATTGCAGTAAAGCAGAATATGATAACAGTTAAACAAGAACATTTTGATTGTTTATTTCAAGTAGGATAATCAAATTGGGACGGTTTTTATATTTTTACAAGTTGCGGGGTATAAATCATATTTCATTATTTTGAAAAAAAAGACATCCAAATATATTGCAAAAATTATAACCAAACACAACTTCATCTTCAATTCAAATTTTAATGAAATTCCAAATTTGAAAAAAAGTTTTGGAATTCATGTCCAAACGCCTACTTAGTGATTACAAGTAGAAGTAACGCATATATTTCTCGTCTTAAATCTTTTGGTAAACTTGGAATCTGTGTAATTCAAACAATGACGATATTAAATACACGAAACTTAGGATGAATTCCTCAAAAACAACACTTTGATGAATTCCATCAAGAATGGAAAAAACACTATATATCAGGATATCAGGTCCAAGTATAAATAGTTGTTTATTCTAATGCGAGTGTAAATGAATTAAAGTGTAATAACACAATTAGCACAGATTTTGGCGCCGCTTAATCACGAAGCTAAGGGACATAAGATATTTGTAAGAATTATCCACATTTATAAGATATAAAAAATTTTATTTTCTCTAGTTAGCAAGTTAAAGAAGCAACAGGACATTTCACTTTGACTAGTCTCTTCAAATAAGTAAGTTTCTTGGCAAGTATCAAACATACATGTCTGTTATGGTGTCCCTAAGAGAATGCAATTAGTTTCCTTGTTATGTATCTCAGTAGTCATCACTTTGTACAAGAACTTCTCTTGGCCGTAAGATCAAAATGAAACAAAAAACCCATAGAATAAATTATTCAAGTCCGTTCCTGTTCTACTCATTTTATGGAAAACTACCATTCAAACAACAAAAAGTCAAAGTAATCAAAAAAGGATATCACGACCTTTCTTTGGTTCTACAAGAAGTCACGAGTATAGCTCCTCGACAATATGGGCAATCCCCACAACTCCGTACCCATGGTTCCAAGCAGCAAGGGTGAAACCTATGCCCACATGGTAAACATATTAACTTGTCTCCTTCCAGGAAAGCATCTAGACATATGCTACATTCAAGTACCGCCGTGGCATGTGTTTCTTCATCTCCCTTGTCTGAGTTGCTGAAAACCCCAATATGCAGTAACTCCACGGCTTCTTGACTCAAACCGGGGGGTCTCTTGTTTTTTTCTCTCCACAGAGAATCCGCGCCGGGGGCTGTGCCAGCAAGCCACTGCCTAGAAATATCTGTTTCCCAATCACCAGCATCGGCAAGTCTAAAATCATCCTCAAATGTGACGTTGTTGCGATGGGTGCTTGTTGCGCTCCGGTTACTTCGCCTAGCAGAAGCCAATATCAACATTCAATCAACTAGACCACGCGCAATACTTTTAAAGCTCCACTTAAACTGACAGTGAACATTAAGATATTTTAAAGAAGCAGCGAACTAAAAGTTTCCTTGGTTCAACATAGAAGTTCTAAGTGGCACACAGGATGCAAGGACCAAGTTTAGCCAACATAGCACATCCTAAAACAGACAGGTTGACTGACCAACTTTGAATGATATCAAGTGCCAAATTGCTCATGCCAAACAGAAAGGAGGATTCTATCTTAAATAAGTTTTCCATAACTTAAATCTTATCATGAGTACCATCAAATCAACTTACAAACATTTAAGAGAAATCATTCCTACAAGTAAACCAGTATGGAGTCAAAAGCCAAAACTGTAGATTGTAAGATCTGCTGGTGAATTCACATTCTAAAACATGCCCTTTAACCTCTACAAACAAGGAGAGACATAGACTAGGAAGGGTCAGTAAAATCAGCTAAGACTTCTTAATAAGCACTATGCAGCTGTGTAAAAGGAGCACGACATCATAATAATCATATCCATTTATAAGTCCATTCACTACAGGAAACTTTCACCTCCAGTCTTTGTATTCTGACACTAGCTCATTTTCCATATCTTAATGACCCAAGAAAATTGGTTCTAGGAATCAGATGAGAACTCAAGTTCATCAAGACCCAAGCACATTCATGCCTGTTTTATAATGAGTTTACCCACGTAAAAACATACTCTTACCTATCTCAGCATTTGTATTCTTGGAAAAAACAACGCGAGATTTTTTTAATCAAACAAGTTGATTTTTTTCTAAAATAATGATAAAATTATGAAAAAGGTTAAATCTATGATAAAATTCTGAAGGTTGAATTCTGAACATGCAGTATTAACTGCAATGGTTTAGTCCAGAAAAGTACATACTACTGGGTATCATGGATTCTTACTTATCTAAAAAACAAAGCCATCTGGCTTCATGGATTCAAAGCACCAACCTGTTTCCAGATATGGTTACACCACTCAACCTTTGCAAAAGCCTTTCCCTTGCAAGTAGTACAGCACCAGGGAGTCGCTCACTACCAGAGGTTCTCATCCCATCTCGTATCCTGTTACCGTTTTCTGCATGACTGATGTTCTCTGAAGCACCCTGGCTACTCCCAGAGTCAAGCCAAATAGATTCGCGCTCCTAAATTGTGAAAGATCATATTAATTAGCACCAACATTTTAGGTCACCTTCAAGAATCAAATCCTATTAGTAAAACAAGGTGAAAAAAGTACTGCAAGCTCACATTCAACACTTTTTTGCACCTCGAATCAGCAAATACATTAAATTTAACATACAGCACTAAAAATACACGGCATCACAAAAACGCACAAAGAGCAATATAGTCAGGCACTAAAATCGTAACAACACGATGAATGAGCTAAAATAATCCATACATACAATACTATTTACCAAACGTATATAAAAGTTGATGAATGATTCATTGAAGAGAGCAACTTAAAGATGTCGCGCATACATAGAGAAGTACCACAAGCCAGCAATATTTCGGGCGTCACGGGACAAGCATCTTATAATCAAGCTAATCCAGTGTAAAATGGTGAACAATTACACTAAGCAACAGCTATTATTTCTGAATTTCAGCTAAGCAATACCAGGCTTGCACCTACATATAAGCTGTCATATCACATTGCTCTACTCATCTGATGGGGGATTTATATCACTGCCACGCCAAATCGCGCAGAGATTGATTGGGAAGAGAGAAATTGCCTCTTGTGATAAGAAATACCAAAAGATGAAAGCAAATAATCCATATGAGTTAGTTGGGATTAAAGCTTAGTTGTTACATTTATCATCATATGCTGTGTTCGCAAGGATTCATCAATTGGTGGGAAGTACGATAAGGCACATATGATGCCAATTAAAAGTACATATTTTATTGCGACACAATCTCAGCAGTCCTTCAGTCAAAGCGACCGCTTACCCCCATCAGAAAATATCATATTATATGAGAAGGCGGTGAACCATTGTATATTATCTACATTCAGTGCCGTTGAGGCGTATTTGGTTCATTTCCCCTTTCCTTAATCTAACTAACCCAGGCAAGAAATTAGAGTTAAAAACCGTTAATAGGAAAAGGAAAAAGGAAAGGATACGCTGAAACAACATCTGGATTCAGCTATTTAGAAATTCTAATATTAAATATATGTATGTTGACCACTATGACTCAAACTCTCATCTTGCTGTACACAATTTAGAGCTCTGATCGAATATATTATGCCAGCGCAACACAACAGATAATGCAGCACCTAAATTTTTTATATTATCATTATACATATAATAAAAAAATCCAAATTCTTACAGGAGGAGCGAAACGTCTAGGGCGGTGAGGAGAGCGGCGCAGAGGTTCACAACCGCTCGCATCGAGGCGATCACGCCTGATATTATTGCCGCCTTGCTGGTGGTTATGATGACGGCGGCGATTGTGAATGCTGTGGGGGTGAGAAATTCGACCCGGCAATGAATCGGACCCTAATTCGGGATCGGTTCGGCCGTAACGAGACCTCCTAGTGAAGAATAGCTCCGAAGCACTCGTCATGCAAATTGCAATTCCCACGCGTCCTCTTCTACACCTGCAATAAAATGATCTGAGAGAATGATATATATCACTAGTTATAGAAATAGGAGCTTCGACTGAAAGAGAGAAGAAATATCACATACCTTGGGAAGAAATTGGGAGGAAGAAGACAGAGATAGTGATTAAACAAATTGGACTGTAGTTCCCAGTAGCTCTAATTAAGGACATTCACTTTTTTCGTGATGGGCAGTTACTAAATACATAAGGATTATACTTTGGAAAAAAAAAAATACGGCTATGTCCATTTATAGGTAGTATATTACAAAAATTAATTAATTTATAAAATATTATTAATATTAACCATATATTATTAATATATTACCCAATTAGTTATTTGTAGCCAAACATGTCAAATTTTTGCTTTCTTTTGAGTGGATGTTATTAAAATAGACTGGGTACATCTTAAAGACCTTGAATCTCAATTTTGTGATGATTTGGTGGAGTTTTGCGGTGGTTTGAATTGAAAAGTCTATGTAGAAGGTGAACATGAAAAAAAAAAGTGTATCATTTGTGTATCACATGTGTATCATATTTGCATCAGATGTGTATCACATGTATATCTATGTATATTTGTGTGTGAGATACATGTGTGATACATGTGTTGCAGAAGAATTTTTTAAAACTCGATTTTAACTACGAGTTTTGATACCAAATCACCTCCAATCTTCCTCAAATTTTATATATTGACTCGTCTATATGTCTTCAATGAATTTCAACCATACCCATTAAAAAAGGTCCTTTTTTTGCTTAGATTTTTGAAATCTTGTATATATATATTTTTGTATTTCATCACCTTGTTTGCTACCTCGTCAATGAAATTTTCTTTCCGTCTTGCATCTAGTGTAGCTGATCACGCTTAAAACACATGGAAGGAGATCTTTGCGTGTGACTCTTAGAGAGAAAGAACCTTATTTATTTGGATTTTCAATTTTTTTTATGTACTTGCTAGTTTTGGTAAGTTTATGAATAATGGCTAGAGATTGGTAAGTTAGTACTTATTTGGGACATTTCTGTAAAATTCCAAAATAAATGGGCTTGGACATGTTTAATAGCATTGAGTAAAAATTGTGTGGGGTAGCCACTTTTTAAAGTGGTATTTACTTTTTATCCAGCATTTTTAATGTTTAGCAATAGTAGCTACTAGTCTATTAAAATTAATATGAAAAGACTGTTTTACCCTTTCTTCTATCACTTTCATGTGTTAGGGAGAAGAACTGCGCCGCCGATAACGGTTTCCGATGAGCAAACTCCTCCGTTCTCTACTTTTCCGCTTTCCATTCCATTTGTTTCTCTACTCTATAATTGTTTAATTCGGGAAATTGATAATCGCCATAGTACTAGTAGTAAAATGATCAGAATTCGAAATGAGAAATAGTGCAACTAGTTGCCGTTGAGTCTGGTCTTTTCTTCTTGTTTTCACCATTTATTTGCAGAAGCTGGTTTTATCCAATTCCCTATAATTTTTACTCATTGTCAGCAGGGAATTAGTTAATTCTGCAGGTTGATAAATCAAGAGTCTTAAACAATAACTTTGTCTCCAATATTAATGAGATGGTTTCTTGAGATAGAGATGACTTATCACTTTGCAGTGTATCACAAAAATTGAAAAGTTTCAATCAGAAATACCGACAAGAAAATATCCTGTCAATTCTCCATTTTTGTTTTCATGTAATCGTTGGTATTTCTATCATACATACTCCATAACATAGGTTAACGCTTTAATCAATAAAGATATAGATAGCAGGAGTTATGAAAGAGACTAAAAGATTTAAGGAAGCTACGACGTGGCGGGTACTGCATTTTTACTGAGCGTCAAAAGTTAAGGACACTAGAGTTACAAGTTTAAAAGTTAAGGACACTTGATCCACTTAGACTAACAAGCTCAAAAGTTAAGGACAATAGGTCCTGAACTTACAGTTACAAGTTCAAAAGTGAAGGACAATAGGTCCTGAAGTCCTGAACTTAGACTAACAAGCTCGAAAGTTAAGGACAATAGGTCCTGAACTTAGGCTAAGAAGCCCAAAAGTTAAGGACAATAGGTCCTGAACTTAGACTAACAAGCTCAAAAGTTAAGGACAATAGGTCCTGAACTTACAGTTACAAGCTCAAAAGTTAAGGACAATAGGTCCTGAACTTAGGCTAAGAAGCCCAAAAGTTAAGGACAATAGTACCTGAACTTAGACTTATAAGTTCAAAAGTTAAGGACAAGTAGTCCTTAACTTAAAGTTACAAGCACAGAAATTAAGGACATGTGGTCCTGAACATCGAGTTTCAAGTTCAAAAGTTAAGGACATGTAGTCCTGAAGTTCTTAACTTAGAGTTACAAGTTCAAAAGTTAAGGACATGTAGTCCTGAAGTCCTGAACTTAGAGTTACAAGTTCAAAAGTTAAGGACACTTGGTCCTGAACTTTATGAGCAGAAGGGTGTTTTCGTACGGGCAGGTAAAGTTTATTGAAGCAGTGGCTAAAGATTAAAGACATTTTAAAGAGTGGCTTAAAAGTAAATACATGTGTTATTAGTGGCTAACCGTGCACTTTCCCCTAGCATTGACTGCTCCAGCACCAGCCCATAAATGTCGAGTTGTCGGTTTCTTTTTCTTCTTCGGCCTGTTTTTCTTTTTTTTCCTTTCAATTTTTTTTAATATAAAGGCTAAAAATTGCCAATTCCTATTATGGGTTGTTATAGAATGCCAATTTTTCAAATAAATTTATAGGTACATATGGTGAAGTGCTGAAGCAAACTTATTTAGTTAGCTGTCTTTATTTTTTGTTATACATAGTGATATATTTTTTAGCCAACAAAAAAAAAATATTAAGTAGAAAAAATTTGCTCCTAATGTTGGCAATCGTAATAATTACTACAATTGTCATCGATGGAACATCATTAGGCATTATTATTGAAGAGACACCATTATGTCAATGACGAGATATCATGATAAGTTCCATTGTAGTTTTTCACCTTTAATTTTCCATGATTATGCTCTCAACTCATGTGGTACTCCATGAACTCGCTGGTCCATGCGAGGGTACATTAAACATAACATGAAAGCATGTCTCAGAATGGGAATATATAAAAGTTCAATTCACTTCGATAATTAAGTAAAGTAGAAGCATTTTTTTTACAGTGATTGCAAAATACGTAACATAAATGATTTAACTCGAGAGCAGGAAATAGGAAAAATAGCGTTGTAGAAAATCATTTACTATATATCATTGGCAGATCCAAGATTTTTGGTTTGTGTGGGTGCTTAACATTTTTGATGTAAAGTACTATCAATCATATTGTATAAGTACACAAGTATTGAATATGATGATAAAATAATTAATAAGAAAACTCATAAATTTAATATTAAGGACGCCGCAAAATTATGATGGATAAGGCAACAAAAGAGAAAAATATTGGTGGGTTTTACCGCTTTAGAGGATCTCTTCGTCTTCAAACGATCTTTGGAGTCCATTTTTAAGTAGATTTTGTTTTTCTTTACAACAACAAAAAACTCAATGTAATCTCACAAGTGAAAAACTTTCGATTTTTCTTTCTTTGTTATAGTGAATAAAATAAAGTAGAAAAAATTTTAAACAAAAAGAGTTAAAACAAAAGTCAACCGAAAAAATGAAAAAAGAAGTGGTATTAGATCAAGATAGTGGCTAGTGAAAGAAAAAAAAAAAAAAGTAGACCTAATTGGAAGGCAAAAGAAAGAAGCTTGACGATATACAAGGAAAATGCCTATTAAAAAGGACCTGTTAGAAGTGAGAATCTAACTCTCAATGCCAACTTTCATAGCCTTCTCGGCAGGGGTGTGCAAATCAAACAGGAAAATTGCACTAAATCGAAAAGTCAAACCAAATCGATTAAAAAATTCATTAGGTTTGATTTGGTTTGGTATGAGTTAAAAATCCAAACCAAACCGACATATAAATATATATTTTTTATATTACTTTTAAGACTTTATATAGAATTTTCTTTAAAAAATGTCTAGAAATATTTGAGATTCTCTTATGGGATGTAATATTTAATAGAATATAAAGTGCTCCATTTTTATTAACTTTAAATAATAGGTTGTATGATCACTTTCTTATCAAGTGTTATTGAAATGTGTCAATCTCTTCGTTCTTCCATATTCATATATCAAGATCTATTAAATTCGTATATCTTTTTTGAATTTGAAGAGGTATTTTGATAATTTTAAAATTAAATAGAACATAATTTAGGTGTCATATTAATTTTATATTTGATTATTAAATTCGGTTAACCTTAAAAGTGTACATCAAGGAAATATTACTGTGAGACGACAAAAAGATAACTATTATGTGTTACTAAGAAAATTCTCCCATAAGAATATTTTAATAGATAATATGTTGATTAATTTTTTCAATTGCCACTAAACATATACTTATTAAAATTTTAACAAAGTAAGATTGATATAATATTCATGTAACCAAAAAAACGAAAACCAGACAAAACCCGACAAAATAGAACCAATCCAAACCGATATAGTTGGTTTGGTTTGATTTTGATAGAAATCGAACCAATCCTGTCCATGCACACCCCTATTTCTATGCTCTTAGCACCTTCTTTTGACCATAGCACCTACCAAACTTTTTTTACCTGGGTGCTCGCTGATTTGTTATATTCATTTCGTTAAATTTTTAATATAATTACACACACTCTTTGCCAAAGTCAATGGGTGCGTAAGCCCCCAAATTCGATATGTAGATCCGCCACTGCTGTATACTGTATTAGAATATACAGTTGATGATAGGCTATAATTACGTATTTTAGGCGCTTATTACACTCTAATTTACTTTACTTTAATTGAGTTTGAGCTTTAATCGCTAGTGTTTTGCACTAAATATGTGTTTTATGCGTTGTAGGAGTGATTCCGAGTTATGTAGATATTATGGAATGAATTTAAGTGATTTAGAGCTTTAAAGTCTGAGTAAAAGCCCAAGAAATCAAGTCGGAATCGTGTTCGGGGATCAACGGATGATAGTTAAGAACGAAACGGAGAATCGAGCGGGCATACGGCGCATTATCTAGTAAAATGCATATAACTTTTTGCTCAGAACTCCGTTTGGGCTCCACAATATATCGTTGGAAAGCTATTTGAAAGATCTACAACTTTCGTGTTTTGAATTTTCGCAAATTTCCACTACCGAGGCGCATGGTGCGGCCCGGGGTGCGCCGCGCCTTTGGTATTTTCCTGCAGTCTATCAGAATCAGCTCTCTGAACTTCCCCACAAGCACACCGCATGGCGCGTCGCCCCATGCGGCGCGCCTGTACAAATTTTACAGAGCCAAGTCCTATTTCATGCAGGAAAGGGTGTTTCGTCTGGGCCCGACCCTACTTGGTATAAATACATATATAAACGCTATTTTGAGGACTTTTGACACATCTTAGACCTAGGGAGACTATTTTGAAAGGGAGAAGACGATTGGAGCATTCCTTGGAGGAGGAAAACATCGAGTTCTTCATTCCTTCATCATTTCTTTGTAATTTGTTTATGCAAAGTACTTGAAAAATTGTTACTACGAACATGAGTGGCTAAGCACTCTAGTTCTGGGGTTGTGATTTAGCCATGAATATTGTTGTTTAACGTTGACTTAAACTTGATTACAATTCACTAATATATGATTGTTTCTTCAATTCTGTGATTAATTTCTTAGTTGTTTGGCCAGCAATTATGTTCTATTTACTATCTATGCTATGCTTGGGAAAGCCGTGTTTAGATTAGAGAAGAATTGAAGAGAGCACGATCTTAACTCTTGGGGGGGGCGGATTTGTGGTTAGGATAGGAATATACCTAGTCACCGTGCTTAATTAAATATCGTAGTCTTAATGCGTTCTTGATAGATTGATTTCATAGGAATATAGGTGTTAATCTATTTTGAATAGGCGAGTAGTACTTCGGGAGAAGGCTATGAGAGCAAGTATCGATTAATTAGCAACCATGAGTGAATTGTATGATAGGGAGAGTTAACTAGAACACAATAGGATTGGTGAATCGATCACAACCCTGGAATATTCGTCTCCATTGAATACATAACAATCATTCTACTGCTTGTGAATTTAGTCATTACTCAGAATTATAATTTAGTATAATCATATTCTTGAACTTGATTTTTGGCTTGACTGAATAATAATCTTGGTGATTTTAGTGGGTCGTTGATAAGTCTCTGTGGGTTCGATACTTGACTTATCATTTTATTACTTGTACGACCACGTATACTTGCATGTGCGTTTGGGAGCAACAAGTTTCTGGCGCCGTTGCCGGGGACTTGAATATTAACTACTTTCTAGTTTTTGCTTATTTTGTTTATTTCGTCAAGTCTAACGTTACTTGATTGTTTCTCTGATCTCAGGAACATTTATTGAATGCACAGCGTCAGAAGCCAGGACAGACTTCAAGGCTTTGATCCCGAACCTGAGAGGAAATTTCATAGGAGGTTGAGGGAAGCCAAGGATACTAATAATCTTCAGGCACTTGTTCAATTTCCTGTGAACTTGGCAGAGGAGGAACATATGGCTGTTCAGGAGGTGGTTATGCCCAGCATTGCTAATGTCACCTCCAGTATTGTGAAGTGATCACGCCCAACTATGCCTTATAAAAAGGACTAAGCGGTCGTTGCAATTATAATCCGGTTTACAAGTCCGGAGTCGAATCCCACAGAGAACTAAGGCTTAGCTACAACTGTTCACTATCACCAAGAAGACAAGCTTGAACAATTCCTAACTTATAGATATTAAGATTCTTGTGTTTAACTAATTAACTAACAAATTAAAATAGTAAATTAACAACTAAAGATACTAAAGGTTAGAGACAAGATTGAGGAGGTCTAGAGTTATGATTTTCCCTATTGTTGGAATCCTTCCCGCTACGTTTTCTATAAATTCGCCTAAATATTCTTTACCGATCATGAGCGCTCTGACTGTCGTAACTCTCTCCCGAGTAATTACCATAATTTACTAGACATATTCTCCCGAATTATGCTAGCTGGCATTAAGTAAGGCTCACTCGGATCACTCTCTCCCGAATAATACATACTAAATAGGCACAGTCGATTGAGGGCCCTTCATTCAACAGCAATAATAACGTAGTTGAACAAATAGAGAAAATACTACAGCAAATCTATATTAACGTAACAGGAAAATCATCCTCCAATGGGTTCCATCAAAACCCTAGATAACAAATTAGCTATTCATAATAGTATGCATAACTACAATACTAGAATTCATAACCAATAATGGAAATAGGAAGAAGGAAGTAAAAAACTCGTAGAAGAATTCTCCGCCTGGCTCCTAGTGTGTTTTTGCCTCCTTAGGTCGAATGCCCTTTCTCCTTAGCCTCCTTAGGTCTAAAGTCTGTCCAAAGTATGTCCCCCTCCCTCAAAATAGCATTTTTATATGTATTTATACTAAGTAGGGTCGGGCCCAGACGAAACACCTTTTCTTGCGCGAAATAGGACTCTGGCTCTGTAAAATTTGCACAGGCGTGCCGCATGGGGCGACGTGCCAAGCGGTGTGCTTGTGGGGAAGTTCAGAGAGCTGATTCTGACAGGCTGCAGGAATTTTCCACAGGCGCGGTGCGCGCCGCACCATGCGACGCGGTAGTGGGTATTCGCAAAAATGCAAAACATGAAAGTTGTAGCCCTTTCAAATAGCTTTCCAACGATATATTGTGGAGCCCAAACGAAGTTCTGAGCGAAATGTTATGTGCATTTTACTAGACAATACACCGTATGCCCACTTGATTCTTCGTTTCGTTCTTAACTATCATCCGTTGATCCCCGAACATGATCCCGACTTAATTCCTTGGGCTTTTACTCAGACTTCAAAGCTCCAAATCACTTGAATTATTCCATAATATACATAGCTCGGAATCACTCCTACAAGGCATAAAATACACAATTAGTGCAAAACACTAGCAATTAAAGCTCAAACTCAATTAAAGTGCAATAAATTAGAGTGTAATAAGCGATTAAAATACGCAATTATAGCCTATCATCAACACCCCACACTTAAACATTGCTCGTCCTCGAGCAATCAAACTACACTTTATATAGACATGACCTTTTTAAATAATTCTCCTAACTCACCACACCAAGAATATTCAAAATAGACTAAGCACAAAAGCGTAACATCTTCACCTCAGGAATTGACTCACAGGTACCACGCATTGTTCACAATATACTCACTTACTCTAACATAGAGGTCCATAATATTGCCTTTCCTTCATTAATCAAGTGCCCTCACACAACAAAAGAGAGTAGTTCCACACACCATAAAAGTTAAGAACAATTAGGAACTCAAGATAGAAAGAATTCACTCGCTCTCAGAAATAACATTCATATGCCACAAAAGATGCACCATAGGCTTGCCCGTAGTGTACTACTCTACTAATCGAGCTCATTCATTCTAGGATCAAGTAGAACTTTATTTGGTCTTAATGTAGGCTGCGGGACAGGTATGATACATTTAGATATAAGAGTGACTACACCTCCCTAAGCACTTTAATACATATACTTTAACATGCAAGCCCATACTTATGTCAAACCATAACTCCACCTTCATATCAATATATATTAACTCCATACTTCTTTAAGCACAATTACATCAAGAGTCACCACTTAGCAAGGAATATATTTTTTCACAACAATACAACTATTTTTTTTCTTTACTTTTTTCCCAATTCAAGTGGCTCTTGCTCTTTCAAATCAGTGCACCTTTCTCTTTATTTCTTTAGTTCCACTCAAAAGCCAAACCAACCACCCCACACTTTAACTTTTACAAAGTTCATAACAATTCAAGTGCTCATGAGAGGTGAAAAAGTTCAAATAGATGGTTAATTCAAACAAATGAGTAAGGCTTGTAATGTGGTTTCCAAAGAAACAGGATTACAGGCTCACAAGGGTTAACTACGTTACCTAACAATTAGGCGGGTAAAATATACATATCTGGCTCAACAAAGAAATGCCTATATCGCTTCCAAGACTGAACAAAACTACTATTTCGCTTTGCAAACACACGGGGCAAGTTCTAGACATCAAATGCAATGCACTGAATACACCCAAACCCCACATGCACATGGCACATAACTCGCTCAAGATTGGACTCATCAAGACACTAGTCAAAGCAGTTAAGCAAAGTTAAGATCATACAATTTAAGGTACTTCTACAAGAGCCAAAAACTGAGCCTAAGCGTCACAGCCAAAGTACTCACTATTCTCAAGGCATAACAAAGTCAAGAAATATTGCGTCAATTCAAAACACAACACAATGACTCCTATTCCTCAAGAAAATAAAATTAACTACACCCGGTTCAAACAAAACCCTTGGAAAAGAACCGCGGCACAAAAGGAAACCAAGGGGGAATTACTACACTACCTACAAGAAAATCTTTTTTTTAGACTTAAGTCCCTCAAGAAAATTGTCTAGGATATCCATCGTCGGGAAATGTCCGATCTTTTTTTTTTGTTTTTCTAAAAAATAATTAAAAAAAAATATTCAATTAAATTAACACAATTAAAATAGCATAGAAAGTCACCCAGACATTCCCCTCACTCCACACTTAAAATTGTGCATTGTCCCCAATGCACACCATAACTAAAAGAGGGTAAAAGAAACTCCCTGTAGGCCAAAGGCCGAATGACTAGCAGCTCATGGGGTACTCAGACTTCTCCCAGGCATGGTCCTTCGTGCGGGTACCTCACACTCAGTTCCAACCATCTAGTTTGTTGTTGCATCCTTCCAATAACTTTGCTTTCCATGCTACTAGAAAATCAAAAATCGACACTACAAAAATAATAAAATTAAAAAAAATAATAAAAAAATAAAAGAAAAGAAAGCAGTAAAGCTGGGTTGCCTCCCAACAAGCGCTTGATTTTAACGTCGCGGCACGACGCGAATCACTTTCTGCCTCCACTTTGAGCATATAAATTGGACCCCAAGTTTTGATTCTGCTTTATGATCATGCTCCTGGGATGGTGGAACGAATCTGACTGGCCCAATAAAATATTCTGCACTTCTTGGCCTTTAGATGAGGTGTGTAATCCCGACTTTCTGGCAAGAAGAATTCCAGAATGTAAGCACCTTGTTCCTCATCCCTTGACTCCTCAAGTTGCTCGGATGACTCTATTTCTATATCATCATCTAAAAACAATGTGGAAAAATACTTGGAGTGTGGACCAATGCGCTCTACTACATGAAAACTGGGATTGTCAACATCCTCAGTATCAATGACACTAGAGTCAACTAAATATGTATCCTTAATATCCTTGGTTGACTCTAGTATCTCTTCTACGACATCGACATCCTTAAAATCTAGTTCAATTGATTGTTGGTGTTCTACTCTGGCCTTCTCCTCTATCCCCTCCCCGTATTTTTTTAAATCCTCCAGTATAATGGCAATTTCTGCAGCCAATTCATGCTCATATTGGCTACTATCCACAATGTCAACTTGTTGCGCTTTACAAGGTTCAATTAATTTATTCGTTTGAGCCTCCAAGTTGTGAATAATTGCCTCTTGCCTTTGTATCTATCGTGGTTTCTCATCATATTGTTCCACATGGCACTTTAATATATCTTTGATCTCCTTTAGGTCAGCTTCCCTAGGTTTTTTGTTCCTGTTATCCTCACAAGAAAAAAGTGAAATCATCATCATAAGGGGATGGTTTCCCTAGGTTCTTGACCACCACACATATCACACATATTCCACACATAAGATTGAGTTGGTGCACACAACTCGCTCTTGGAAATATTTTGACAATTTTGCAAAGGGTGGTTTCCTTCACAATATGCATGAGGAGGATTAAAAATAGAATAACCAACATCAAAATTCTCATAATTCCAAGATGCCATGTTTTTCTAAAAATCAACAAGTAAAACAAAAAAATCAAATACAAAAATAAAAATAAAAATTCAAACTTGAAACCTAGCAATATGTACACCTACAGCTACACCGTTGGTTCCCCGGCAACGACGCCAAAATTTGATCACACCCAACTATGCCTTATAAAAAGGATTAAGCGGTCGTTGCAAATATAATTTGGTTTACAAGTCCGGAGTCGAATCCTACAGAGAACTAAGACTTAGCTACAGTTGTTCACTATCACCAAGAAGACAAGCTTGAACAATTCCTAACTTATAGATATTAAGATTCTTGTGTTTAACTAATTAACTAACAAATTAAAATAGAAAAATTAACAACTAAAGATACTAAGGGTTAGAGACAAGATTCAGGAGGTCTAGAGTTATGATTTCCCCTATTGTTGGAATCCCTCCCGCTACGTTTTCTATAAATTCGCCTAAATATTCTCTACCAATCATGAGCGCTCTGACTGTCGTAACTCTCTCCCGAATAATTACCATAATTTACTAGACATATTCTCCCGAATTATGCTAGCTGGCATTAAGTACGGCTCACTCGGATCGCACCCAAGGTTTCGTTATCCCTAATCCCACCTTTAAACCCTCCGTATTGATCCCTCATATATGTTAGGAGTGATGTTGTTCAACAACTACCTAGATATGCACTCTCTCCCGAGTAATACATACTAAATAGGCACAGTCGATTGAGGGGCCTTCAATCAGCAGCAATAATAACGTAGTTGAACAAATAGAGAAAATAGTTCAGCAAATCTATATTAACGTAACAGGAAAATCATCCTCCAATAGGTTCCATCAAAACCATAGATAACAAATTAGCTATTCATAATAGTATGCATAACTACAATACTAGAATTCATAACCAATAATGGAAATCGGAAGAAGGAAGTGAAAAACTCGTAGAAAATTCTCCGCCTTGCTCCTAGTGTGTTCTTGCCTCCTTAGGTCGAATCCCCGATCTCCTTAGCCTCCTTAGGTATAAAGTCTGTCCAAAGTATGTTCCCCTCCCTCAAAATAGCATTTTTACATGTATTTATACCAAGTAGAGTCGGGCCCAGACGAAATACCTTTTCCTGTGCGAAATAGGACTCTGGCTCTGTAAAATTTGCACAAGCGCGCTGCATGGGGCAACGCGCCATGCGGTGTGCTTGTGGCAAAGTTCAGAGAGCTGATTCTGACAAGCTGCAGGAATTTTCCACAGGCACAGCGCGCCACGCGCCGCACCATGCGCCGCGGTAGTGGGAATTTGCAAAAATGCAAAACATGAAAGTTGTAGTCCTTTCAAGTAGATTTGCAACGGTATATTGTGGAGCCCAAACGGAGTTCTAAGAGAAAGGTTATGTGTATTTTACTAGACAATGCACCGTATGCCCGCTCGATTCTTTGTTTCGTTCTTAACTATCATCTGTTGATCCCTGAACATGATCCCGGCTTAATTTCTTGGGCTTTTACTCAGACTTCAAAGCTCCAAATCACTTGAATTATTCCATAATATCTACGCAGCTCGGAATCACTCCTACAAGGCATAAAATACATAATTAGTGCAAAACACTAGCGATTAAAGCTCAAATTCAATTAAAGTGCAGTAAATTAGAGTGTAATAAGCGATTAAAATACACAATTATAGCCTATCATCATGAAGCCCAGGATCACTGGGCACTTTGAGCTGAAACAGAGCATGATCTAGCTACTTCATGCAAATGGGCAGTTTATGGGTCTTCCACAAGAGGATCTACAACAGCATATACTGAACTTCTTGGAGATTAGTGACACTTATATCACTAACGGAGTCACTCTAGACTATGTGAGGCTCACACTTTTTCCATTCTCACTGTTGGGTGAAGCAAAGCGATGGTTGAAGGCAGAATCAGCTAATTCTATTACGTCATGGAATGATTTGGCAAGGAAATTTCTGGCAAGGTTCTTCCCTTAAGGCAAAACTGCAAAGATTAGAAGTGAGATAGTTGCCTTCAAACAGAAAGCGGGGGTGTCTTTATACTCAGCTTGGGAGAGGTTCAAGTGGCTAATTAGAGACTGTCCTCATCACAATTAGACAAGAGAAGTATTAGCTCACACTTTCATAGAAGGTCTACATCCTAAAACAAAGATTGTGGTAGATGCTGCATTTGGAGGTCAAGTGTTGGAGAAAAGCTTTGATGAGATTTATACATTATTGAACAAATTCTCCAAAAGCAATCCGGATAGGCAAGGAGAAATGGGCAGACACACGGTACAAAAATCTGTAGGGGTTCTCGAGTTAGATGTCATCTCAGCATTATCAGCGCAGATTTCTACACTGACCAACCAAGTCAGTCAGATGGCCATGGTTATTAACAAGTAACAATCTCAACCAGTGTAATAGGTTCAGGCGCTTTGCGAAGTATGTGGAGAGGGTCACACAAACGACTTATGTACAGTTAATCCAGAGTCTGTCTGCTTTGTGGGTAATACAAATAGGGGCCAAAAAACCAATATGGGAACACTTACAATCCCAACTGGAGGAACCACCCAAACTTCTCTTGGGGTGGAAACCAAGGTACCCAGAATCAATACTGGCCTCAAGCACCTCAACAACAGTATAGACCTCCGCAGGCTGAACAATAAGCGAGTCCAACAAGTCACCTTGAGGAAATGATTAAAAAAATTGATGGCTGATCAGCAGGTCCAAGCCATAGCAATGAGAAATTTGGAGTGCCAAGTGGGACAACTTGCCAGTTCTCAAAACACTAGACCGGTTGGAGCTCTTCCAAGTGACACTGAAGCTAATCCTAAGGCATCCCTTAATGCCGTATCATTGAGGAATGGGAGACAATTAGAGGAAGTCCGGTCGAAAAAGAGCAAATAAGTGACTTTTAATAAGAGGCCAGCCACTATAGAATCAACATCAGAAAAATCAAAGAAGTCAGAGAAGTCAGCTTAAGAGGCGGTGGCTGAGCAACCCCCACCATTGGTTGCAAGGCCACCACCTCCGTTCCCTTAAAGATTGCAGAAAGTGAAGGACAATGCCGCATATAAAAAGTTTCTTGATATTTTGAAGCAGGTGCAAATTAATATTCCATTGGTAGACATCTTACAAGAAGTGCCCAAATATGCAAAGTACATCAAGGACATAGTGGTAAATAAAAGAAGGCTGACCGAGTTCGAAACTGTGGCACTCACTGAGGAGTGTAGCTCAAGAATTCAAAGCAAGTTACCTCAAAAATTGAAGGATCCAGGTAGCTTCACTATCCAAATCTCGATTGGTAAACATGCAGTTGGGCGAGCTTTATGTGATCTTGGAGCAAGCATCAATTTGATGCCGCTATCTGTGCTCAGACAGTTGGGGTTGGGTGAGCGACGCCCAATAACGGTAATCTTACAGTTGGCTGATCGATCCCTTGCTCATCCTGAAGGAGTGATTGAAGATGTGTTAGTTCAAGTGGGTTCTTTCATATTCCCTGTTGATTTCATTATCTTAGACTACGAGCCTGATCAGGAAGTCCCATTTATTTTGGGGCATCCATTCTTAGCCACAAGATGAGCTATTATTGATGTATGTGAAGGAAAGATGACGACGAGAGTAGGTGATCGAGTGGAGGTATTCAATGTTTATAAAGCACTCAGGTTGCCAGCCTACTATGAAGAGCTATCCATGATTTCTGTGGTGGAAAGCGATGCTACATCATTAGTGCCTTATATGAGCCCTATAGATCCTCTTGAACGAGCTTTGATTGGGGATGAAGAAGATAGTGAAGATGAAATGATGGGAGAAATTGAGCAAGTACTTGATATGTCTTACAGTTATGTCCATGGGTTTGGAAAATTTGAGGAGTTTGAATGGCCTGTTACTCTGACCCCTCCTAAGCCATCCATTGAACAAGCTCCAAAGCTAGAACTTAAACCCCTCCCAGCGCATCTGCGCTATGCTTATTTGGGGAACTCTCAGACATTGCCCGTGATTATCTCTTCCAGTTTGACTACCACTCAAGAAGAAAAATTGCTCAGAGTACTCCGCGAGCATAAAAAGGCTATTGGGTGGACTATTGCTGACATCAAGGGAATCAGTCCATCATTTTGCATGCATAAAATCTTCTTGGGAGATGGACACCGCCCTAGTGTTGAGCAGCAAAGGAGGTTAAATCCCATTATAAAAGAGGTCGTGAAGAAGGAAGTAATTAAGTTGCTCGATGCAGGTATCATCTTTCCCATAAAAAGGCTGGGCATGATTATTATTGCTTCCTTGATGGTTATTCGGGATACAACCAGATTGTCATATGCCCAGAGGACCAGGAGAAGACCACTTTTACTTGTCCTTATTGCACTTTTGCCTTCAAGCGAATGTCGTTTGGTCTTTGTAATGAACCGACAACCTTCTAGAGATGTATGATGGCTATTTTCACCGATATGGTGGAAAAATTTGTGGAAGCTTTTATGGATGATTTTTCAGTCTTTGGGTCTTCTTATGATGATTGTTTAAAGAATTTGAGCAAGGTGCTGGCCCGTTGTAAAGAAACAAATCTGGTATTGAATTGGAAAAAGTGCCATTTTATGGTACAAGAAGGCATCGTTTGGGTCACAGAGTGTCTAGGAGCGGCATTGAAGTTGATAAGGCGAAGGTGGAGAGGGTTGAAAAATCACCTCCACCGATTTCTGTGAAGGGTGTCCGGAGTTTCTTGGGACACGCGGGATTCTATCGGCGCTTTATTAAAGATTTTTCTAAAATTGCTACTCCTTTGTGCAGGTTGCTTGAAAAAGATGTAACTTTCAATCTTGATGACGCCCGCCTCAGGGCGTTTGAAAAACTCAAAAAGAAGTTGGTGGCTGCTCCCATTATTGTGGCACCAGATTGGTCTTTACCGTTTGAACTTATGTGTGATGCGAGTGACCATGCTATTGGGGCAGTAGGCCAGAGGAAAGACAAGGTGTTTTATTCTATCTACTATGCGAGTAAGACTCTGGATGATGCACAACTGAATTACACCACCACTGAAAAGGAGTTGTTAGCTGTTGTGTGGGCCTTTGAGAAATTTCGAGCATACTTGGTGGGAACAAAAGTCATAGTCTATACTGATCATGCAGCCATCAGGTATCTATTTACAAAAAAGGAATCTAAGGCCAGATTGATGTGCTGGGTTTTGTTGTTGCAGGAATTTAACGTAGAAATACGAGATCGAAAGGGCACTGAGAACCAAGTAGTTGACCATCTATCAAGGCTGGAAAATCACGACCACGTGGAGGAGGGTGGCCAAATTAAAGAAGTATTTCATGATGAGCAACTTTTTACTATAACCCAAGACCCTCCCCCATGGTACGCAGACTATGTGAATTATCTTGTGAGTGGGGTACTTCCTCCTGAAATTGAATCTGAAGCTAGAAAGAGGTTTTTGCATGATGTAAACTTCTACTATTGGGATGAGCCATATTTGTACAAGCAATGTATTGATCAGTTGATGAGGAGATGCATTCCAGAAAATGAGGTAGAATTGGTGTTGTACGACTGTCACGCATCACCTTATGGGGGCCATCACGGAGGAGATAGAACAGCTGCAAAGGTACTACAATCCGGTCTCTTTTGGCCTACTTTATTCAAGGATGCCCATGAATTTGTTAAGACGTGTGACCAATGTTAGAGAACAGGAACAATCACAAGGAGGCATGAGATGCCTTTGAATAACATCCTGGAGGTTGAGATTTTTGATGTGTGGGGGATAGATTTTATGGGACCATTCCCATCGTCCAGAGGAAATAAATACATTTTGCTAGCAGTTGACTACGCGTCAAAATGGGTAGAGGCAATTGACTTGCCAACAAATAATGCCATGGTGGTAGCTGCGTTTATGAAAAAGAGTATATTTTCGAGGTTTGGGACTCCACGTGCCTTAATTAGTGATGAGGGGACTCATTTCTGCAATCGGTTGTCGAATAATCTTCTAGGTAAATATGGAGTCCGCCATAGAGTTGCTACAGCATATCACCCTCAAACAAGTGGGCAAGCTGAGGCGTCGAACAGAGAAATAAAGCAAATCTTAGAGAAGACGGTGAGTGTGAATAGAAAGGATTGGGCTGCGAAGTTAGATGATGCCTTGTGGGCGTATAGAACTGCATACAAAATGCCAATTGGGGCGTCGCCTTATAAGCTTGTTTATGGGAAGGCATGTCACTTGCCTGTTGAACTTGAACACAAAGCGTATTAGGCCATTAAGAAGTTGAACATGGACCTTGACGCCGCGGGTGAGAAAACTCTTGCAGTTGAATGAATTAGATGAGTTCAGGCTGCACTCTTATGTAAATGCTAAGCTATATAAAGAGAAGACTAAAAGATGGCATGACAAGCGTATCAAGCCACGTCACTTCGAGCCAGGCCAACAGGTATTATTGTTCAATTCTAGGGTAAAGTTATTTCCTGGGAAGTTAAAATCGAGATGGTTAGGCCCTTTTGAGGTGGTGAGAGTCAATCCTTATGGTGCAATTGATCTGCGAGCTTTAAATGGTGAAAGAAAATTTTTGGTGAACGGACATAGAGTTAAGCACTATTGGGGAGGAATAATTGATCGTGAGAAGACCCAAGTTGTACTCGCTGATGAGTAAGCGAGGCCCTGCGTCGTGCCGCTGTAAGCACGTGATTTTTGCCCTATACGAAATACTCCTATAAAATCCCGAGAAAAATAGATTTTTGTTAATTATTTGCCATTTTAGGATTTTTGTAGAATTTTATTAATTGTTTGCATTTTTTGCACGTTTAATTTTTATTAAAATCATGAAAATGTCAAAAAATATCATGCATTGCATTTAGGTTTTGCTTTTACACTTTTAGGATTAATTAGTTAATTATTTGTTTTATTAAAAAATGAAAATCACAAAAAAATGCGTCACTTTTACACTTTTGACTTTTATTTTTAGGTTATTGACTTTCCACTTTTAATTTAGGATTAAGTAGTTTTTATAATTTTGTAATTAGTTAATTAGTTTAATTTCACATTTTCCGACAATTAAGGATTTTTAATTTGTAGGATTTTAATTAAAAAAAAAAAGAAAAATTTGAAATAAAAGAAAGAATTGGAAAAGAATTGAAATTGAGCCATCTTTAAACACCCACTAGCCCAATCTCCCTATGACCCGACCTGGCCCAATAACCCATTCCCCTCTCATTAAATCTCAACCCTAAAGACCATATCCATCAGATTTTTTCCGATCTTTAGAGGGAGCGCAGCTTTTTTCCATTTTTCGACACAAAAAAGAAAAAAAAAAGATTGGACTTCTCTTCTCAAGAAATAGCAGAGAACGGCACTCCATGGCATTTCTCAAAACAAAAACGACGACCTCACTCTCTCTCTCACGCTTAGAGGGAATGAATTTGAGAGAAAATTTTCAGATCTGAAGAACAAAGTCACTCCAGAAAATCGAAATTTAAAAAAAACCAAAAAAAAAGGGGTTTCGAAGGTGCCTCCTAAATTCTGTCAATTACCTTCATCATATTCTGGGTTTTCAAGCTGATTTCGGGGCAGATTTGAAGTTGTTTCTCTGTTGTTTTGCTGCTGTGGATCTGAACTTCATCTCCTACCTTCCGACCTTTATTTGGTCAGTTTTTTCCATTGCGTTTTTGCTGCTAGGTACATCTCCTAAACTTGTATTATTTGCCTAATAATGGATGTGATTAAATGAATCTCATACTGTTGCTGCGTTGTATATTTGCCAAATGGGTCTAGATTTTAGTCACATAAATCTCAGTTTTGTTAAATGAACAATTGGCCCGAGATCAGCTCTTCTTAACTTCCAATTTGCTGCGCCTACTGTTATACCCGTGATATACATCAAAGTTGCTTGAGTGTGTGTCATCTTTTGTTGTTATACTAAATGCTTGACCACATAGGTATTAATCTGAGATTGTTTGGTTAACTGGTGATTGGTTTGGTTGATTGAAATGTGTTGTAGCTTCATTTTACCTTTGTTCGTATTTTTGCCTACATATGGGTACGGTGCCTGTGACATCGTTATGATACACAATTCCAAATTCGGGGGTGCATTTCATGTAACCCGTTTGTAACAAATTCGAACAATAGAACCCTTTGAAATAATTTGAGGCGTGCCATGTCAAGTAAAATCTCAAAATTCATGGCCCTCACTTAATTAATTTTAACTCTTTAGAAATCGAGGTGTGCCATTAGTGAATTTTCCATGGCCCTCGCAAATTTGAAAGTACGTAGTTGCTTTAGGCGCGTAATTTAATTAACTTCCTTAAACTCAGGTGTGCATTTCATGTGACCCAAATCCAAATCCCAAAACGTTGAATAAAATGTGTCGAGGATCCGGGTGCATTTCATGTGACGTGATCCAAAAACATGTTTTAAACGACGTTCAATTTCTTAAAAAATTTAATTTAAAGCGGTAAATAATTTTAAAATTGTACTATAGGATGACATGTTTAAAAATCATATTTTAGCCAATTATAATAGTTTAAGCGGCCGTGCTAGAACCACGGGATCCGAGGGTGCCTAACACCTTCCCTCGGGTCAACAGAATTCCTTATTCAGAATTTCTGGTTCGCAGACTCCATTCAGGAAGTCAAAATTTCCTCGATTTGGGATTCAAGATAAACCGGTGACTTGGGACACCAAAA
>NW_017671806.1:0-5745 GCF_001879085.1 Nicotiana attenuata
ATGGATTATAGAAAGTTGAATCTAGCCACCAGGAAAGACCACTTCCCATTCCCTTCATTGATCAAATGCTGGATAGATTGGCAAGGAGGTCACACTTTTGCTTCTTGGATGGGTACTCAGGGTACAATCAAATCTCCATTGCCCCTGAGGATAGAGAAAAGACCTCCTTCACATGCCCGTACGGAATCTATGCCTTCAAGAAGATGCCCTTTGGCCTATGCAATGCACCCGCCACATTCCAACGGTGCATGATGGCCATATTCACTGATATGGTAGAAGATATAATGGAGGTGTTCATGGATGACTTCTCAGTGGTGGGGAATTCATTTGAGGAATGCCTAGTGAATCTGACGCGTGTGCTGAAACGGTGCATCGAGACTAACTTGGTTCTGAATTGGGAAAAATGCCATTTCATGGTACAAGAAGGCATAGTCTTGGGGCACCGGGTGTCAAGCAAAGGAATAGAGGTTGATAGAGCAAAGGTTGATGTCATAGCAAAGCTGCCGCCACCAACATCAGTCAAAGCCATAAGAAGCTTTCTTGGACATGCCGGATTCTACCGGAGGTTCATTAAGGACTTCTCCAAAATCGCCAACCCTCTCTGTAAGTTGTTAGAGAAAGATCACCCTTTTGTATTTTCTGATGATTGCAAGGTAGCTTTTGAGGAGTTGAAGCAAAGGCCGGTCACAACACCCATAATCGTTGCCCCCGACTGGGAGCAACCGTTCGAATTAATGTGTGATGCTAGTGACTACGCGGTGGGGGCAGTGCTGGGCCAGCAGAAGGACAAATTGATGCACCCAATCTACTATGCTAGTAGGACGCTGAGTGGAGCCCAGTTGAACTACACAGTCACAGAAAAGGAGATGCTAGCTGTGGTATTTGCTTTTGACAAGTTCCGGTCCTATCTGATAGGATCCAAGGTAATCGTATACACTGACCATGCAGCTCTTAGATACTTAATAGAAAAGAATGACTCTAAGCCACGCCTGATTCGTTGGGTGTTGCTATTGCAAGAGTTCAATCTTGAAATTCGTGACCGCAAGGGCACTGAAAATCAAGTCGTTGATCACCTATCACGACTTGAAGGAGCTGAAAATGTAGTAGAAATGGAGGAAATTCTAGAAACTTTTCCAGATGAGCAGCTGCTCGTTACCACTCATCAGGAAGCGCCTTGGTATGCAGACTATGCTAATTACCTGTCCAGTGGTATTGTTCCTCACGACCTGTCATCGGTCCAGAGGAAGAGATTCTTTCGTGAAAGCCAATGGTATTACTGGGATAAGCCCTATTTGTTTAGAATATGCCTTGATAACATGATCCGGAGATGCGTCCCCAAGATCGAACAATCTTCTGTCTTGCAGGCTTGTCACGCTTCGGCGTATGGCAGTCACTTTGGAGGAATCAGGACAGCAGCTAAGGTGCTAGAGGCCGGATTTTTCTGGCCAACGGTGTTCAAGGATGCTCACTTATGGGTTAAGGGCTGTAATGAATGTCAACGCACCGGGAACATTTCTAGGCGTCACGAGATGCCCATGAACCCAGTTCAAGAGGTGGAAGTGTTTGATGTTTGGGGGATAGATTTCATGGGTCCCTTCGTCAGCTCCTATGGCAATAAATACATTCTTGTTGCCGTAGACTATGTGTCCAAGTGGGTGGAAGCTGCAACATTACCCACCAATGATGCTAAGGTGGTAGTCGGGTTTCTAAAGAAGAACATAGGCACTCATTTCTGCAACCGGGCCTTCGAGAAGTTGTTGGCTAAATATGATGTGCGCCACAAGGTGGCTACTCCATACCACCCACAGACCAGTGGACAGGTTGAGGTGTCCAACAGAGAGATCAAGAGCGTATTGACAAAAACTGTAAATGCTACAAGAACTGACTGGTCAAGGAAGCTAGATGATGCACTATGGGCCTACAGGACAGCTTTCAAGACACCAATTGGTATGTCACCATATAAGTTGGTGTTCGGGAAGGCCTGTCACCTACCTGTAGAACTTGAACATAAAGCGTGGTGGGCACTGAAACAACTGAATTTAGACTTGGAAGTTGCGGGCACGTCGAGAGTCACTGAATTACATGAGCTAGAGGAGTTCTGGTATCTTGCTTTTGAGAGCACAAGGCTATATAAAGAGAGAATGAAGAGGCTTCACGATCAGAACATCATTGAACGAAATTTCAAACCTGGGCGACAGGGTACTGCTTTATAACTCAAGACTGCGGTTATTCCCGGGTAAGCTAAAGTCAAGGTGGTCTGGACCATTTCGTGTGGTTGAGGTGTTTCCATCCGGAGCTGTGGAAGTTGCTACTGAAGATGACTCTCGTACATTTAGAGTCAATGGTCAGCGGTTGAAATTGTATATGGGCATGAATGAGCCTAAGAAAATGACAGAGCTGCATTTGAATGAACCCCAGGGGTCGAGCGAACCTTAATTTCGCTCACATGAGTCGTGCCGCGACGTTAAATCAGGCGCTACGTGGGAGGCAACCCATGACATTGTTGTAATTGTAACCTTTGTAATCTAAAAAAAAAAAAAAAACTGGGCGTTAGAATCAGAGAGGGGCCTCGACCGCGGTTCCACCGCGACCGCGGTGAAGGCCTCGCAGAAACTCACTGCCGCGGTTCTACCGCGATCGCGGCAGAACCGCGGCAGATACAGACGCGGCCAGGTAAGTACCTTTTTTTTCTTTTTCCTTTTTTTTTCACACACTCAAACCCCCCCTCTTATCTACTCTCCAATAATTCCGCCACAACCCCCATCCCACTCTTCCTCTCTCTCTTTTCAACAAAACTCCTCCTCCTTCTTCTTCCCCAAACCTCCATTCCCAACCTTTCTTCCAAAAACCCCGATTACCACACCTCCATTCCCTTCCCTCTTCAACTCAAGTAAGTTAATATTCTCCCTCTCTATTTCTTTCTCTTCTAAGTAGTGTAATTGTTAGATTAGTAATTGTATTTAAACCCTAGTTAGGATTAGTGTATTAATTTGCATTTTTTTACTTTTGCTTGCTTTCTTGTATGCTTGCCATTGTTGTAGTTGTTATAGTTGATGTTGATGAGGTTGTTAGGTGCCAAATTAATTGGGTCTCCATTGTTAATTAATTGTGAAGTTGTTTTGGTGGTTTGGAGGCCTAAAATTAGATTTTTGTGGTGTAGTATGGATTAGGTCATGTGTTGGCCGAAAATTGTGGCACTAAGTTGTATATTTTTGGGGTGTTTAAGCCAACCTAGGTTTGGGATGTTGTAGTTGATGGTTCTTGTTGTGTAGTTGGTTGTTGGTATGGTGATATTTGTTGTAGAGTGGTTTTTGTTGGTATGGTGATATTTGTTGGTATTTGTTATATGGTGGTGTTGTATGTCATGGGTACCATTGAATGGAATAAGTGTGGGGTGTATTATACCGGAAGTGGTAAGCAAATTATGGACCTATTTTGGGGGTTGTTATGAGTGAAGTAAGGGGATATATTTGGTGTCATTGGGTGGTAAAGTCTGAGTAACCATCTTATTGGCACTAGCTAGGGCATATGTTGATGGTTTGTTTGATTATTTGCAGGTCCAATGGCTCCCAAAAGGCACAGACGCTCTGGAGGCACATCCCAACGACCTGCGTATGATGAGTCCAGATTCCAATCGGAACTGGCAGAGGACGATTTCAACGCCAAGGCTACCAAAACTTTTATCCCTGAAATCCCGATTGATCGGGCAGCCCTCCGAGCCGAAAAATTGGAGATGTATGAGGAGATACGGAGGCGGGAAATGGAGTTCCTATTTGCTGACCCTGCACCAGTTAACAAGATGTTGGTTCGTGAATTTTATGCCAATTGCCCATTGAACTTGGGTAGGGAGGTGATTGTTCGGGGTATGGTGGTCAGTGCTCAAATTCAAACAATTCGCCGGGTGTTGCGGCTGCCTCCGTTCACCAGTGATGTCGATTATTACCATGACAGGCCCGGGGTGACATGGGAGGTGATGACGGATGTACTTTGCACAGGGGGGCAGCCCATATGGATACGTGACCAAATAACCCTCAACTCTAACTCCTTCACTCACCTGGCCAAGTGTTGGTTGACTGTTATCTGTAGCAGGTTCCTGCCTTCTAGCAATACCACGGACGTGAACTTCAACAGAGCACTGTTGACTTGGTGCTTTGTGACAGGGAAGGATTTTGATGCGGCACGGGTAATTGGAGATGAAATGGTCTTACGGGGCCCGCTGCTGACAAAGGGCTTCTATTTCCCTTCCTTGGTGACCACATTGTGCTTGATGAGAAACACCCCTACCAACCCTGCTGATGGCGATTTGCCTCCCAAAGCAGCTTTCAAAGCTTCTAGCATCAGAGTGGGCAGGGGCACCCGCACTACAATTGAGATTGATGATGAGGAGGATGATCCGGTCCCTGTTGCACCGTCCAGGAGGTCTATTGACAGTGCCGGGCCCTCTCGGCGCCCTCTGAAACAGACCTATCACGCTCACAGTCCTCCCAGCCTATGCTGCGCTCCTTGGAGGAAGAGGTCGCGGATCTCCGCACCTCGGTGGATAGTCTACACACACGGATGGACGCCATGTCACACAGGCAGGCTAGATCTGAGAGCCGGTTTATGGCTTGGCTACGCGCATTGGGGAGGACTTGCCATGTAGACCCCAGTACCGTCTCCGACTCGGATTGAGTCTCAGGGAAGTCTTCTCACCCTTCTGCTATTTACTTTATTGATATGACATGGGGACATGCCATGATTTTAAGTGTGGGGTGGAGTAGCTGACTTGGCCCAACAACGGACACTTGTTGACGGGTCTCTTGAGGGTCAAAGTTAGATATACAAAAAAAAACAAAAAAAAAAACAAAAACTTGTAGAGGACTCTTCCTGATGACGGACTATGTGGACAATACTCTTGAGGAAAGTAGTCCATGTAGAATTTTTTTTTTAATTTTATTTTCTTCTTTTAGGTAGTGTAGTACCTCCCCCTTGGTTTTTCTTTTGACCACAGTTCTTTTCCAAGGGTTTTTCTTGAACCGAGTTAGGTAGATTTTTCTTTTATAGTTTTAGGATTAGATGGGTGAAGGTCAGAATGTAACCCCAAATGTGCACACTTGCAAAGAAAACGAACTAAGGGTGTAAGGTCTAAGCTTGTTTGTGGACTCATAATCTATGCCTTAATTTTGCACATCTTGTCTGGCTTGAACACTCGTATGATTGTATTGATGAACTGATTCGGAATGAGTTACATGCTAAGTGTGTGTGAATTGTTACTTGCATCCTATGCCTGCATATGATACCTAGAACTTGCCCTGTGTGTTTGCAAAGCGAAATAGAAGTCGTTTGATTTTAGAGATGATTGAGGCATTTCTTTGTGCAGCCCTTTATACTTGAGAATCCACCTGTGCATATTACCATAGTTAACCCCTTTGAGCCTGAAGCCTGTTCTTTGATAACCCTATAATAATCTAAATCGTTGTGTTTGAATAAGCTCATTGTTTGAACCCTTACCTCCTAGAAGCACTTAATCACTAAAGAATATACAAAAGTCAAAGTGTGGGGTGGGAGAGAACTAGAAAAAAAAAAAAAAAGGGGAATCAAGAATGAAGGTTCTGGTTGGTGAACTGGCAGTGTACAATAAATCTGGAAAAAAAAAGAGAAAAGAAAAGAAAAAAAAAGAAGAAGCCAGTTGTACCTAACGAAAAGTGGGGGTCACAAGTGAAACAAAATGTGAAATAATGATTGGGTTGAGCATGAAGGTGAAAC
>NW_017671806.1:6213-35496 GCF_001879085.1 Nicotiana attenuata
GCCTAGAAGTGTGGTTTAGTTGCTCGAGGACGAGCAAAGGTTTAAGTGTGGGGTGTTGATAATAGGTGAATTTGACTATAATCACACCTTAAATAATCACCTTCTTGTGTAGTTTTAATGCTAAAAGTGATGACAAAATGCTCTTATTAGTGCTTTTCATGATTTGTAGGTGATATATGTATAAGGAAGGCTAAGGAGCAGTTTTGGAGTTAAAAGTGATGAAAAAGAGGCCAACTGTGAAATTTTCCAAGTGACCCATGCAAAACAGGCCGAGGAATTCAGAGTACTGGATCCACCGCGGTTCCACCGCGACCGCGACAGAACCGCGGTGGGAAGCAGCTGCAGAAGATTGAGAATCCGCGAGGGTGTTTGGCCGCGGTTCTACCGCGACCGCGGCAGAACCGCGGCAGGCGCAGAAACTTCGGGGACCAAAGTGTCAATTACGTAATTTTTAGACCTAAAACCTATTTAAAACACTAGACTTCGCCCAAGAGAGGCATGTATTGATTTTTTAGGTTTCTTAGCAAGGAAAAACATTGTGAGAAAATACTCTAAACATCTTTCTTCTTTTCTTTTGATTTTATGATGAATTCAAGCTTAGTTTATTTTCCCATAGCCATGAGTAGCTAAATTCCTTGTCTAAGGCTTTGATGGAACCTATTGGGTGATGAACTTCTTGTTTATGTGAATACAAATTGCTAGTTTAATCTCTATTTGTTCAACTTCGTGTTTGTTGTAGTTAATTGACAGGATCCTCAATTAGCTGTGCCTATTTAGTGTGCATAACTTGGAAAAGAGTGCATATTTAGGTTATTGTTGAACAACACCACTCCTAGATTATTAGAGGAATCTATAATTGTGGGTTTAAATGCCGGATTAGGGATAACGAAGCCTTGGGTGTAATCTAAGTGAATTGTGCTAAATAAAGTAAGCTGGTGTATCTCGGGAGAGTGCAATAGTAGATTACTGTTATTACTCGGGAGAGAATTGCGGTAAGATTAGCGTTCATGATTGATAGAGATGTGTGGGTAAATTTGTATGAGCATAAACAGAAGGGATTCCATCAATAGGGGAAATCATTGCCTTAGCTTTTTCTCATAATTGTTACAACCTTATTAATTTAGTTACAGCCATTAGTTACTTGCAAGCTAGTTGTTAAAGAACACTCAATTGAGAATTTGAATATTTGAGAAGCTGGTTCTGAAGACTTGGTGGGTCTGAAGATAGCGGTTGATAGGTTAACTCTCTGTGGATTCGACCCTGGGCGTAATACTCAGGTTATATTTGCAACGTCCGCAGAGTCCTTTTTATAAGGCATAGTTGGACGTGATCAGACAGATATAAGCATGCTTCATTTCTGTAATTTGTAAAAACAACAAAATGTTAGGTATTTTTTATATGGGATAAATCGTCACCTCAAGACGTCAAACCAGCAAAAAAGTCGTTCACCGCTATAAAACTTACTACTATACATGCTACTGGGTAGACGTGTTCAATTGCAATTGTCCTAGTTCAATTGTTTTATTAAGCTTTTGACGTTAGAGCTAGGTTGTAAATTTGTCGTGTACAAGTTACTTTGTTGGAGGTGCTATATTGTTCTAGTAGATCAAGTCAAGAAGATCTAGGTTTGTACAAATATGGATGCACCAATAAAAAATGGGAAAACAAAATTTTAAGTGAGTATCGATCCTAGGTAAATAATTTAGTATTCAACCAAGTGCATCATTCAGTTTTTTTTAATATAGGATCCAACATATAGAATTAGACCTATTCAGAAAACACATACATAAAATATTTAGTTTGATGGCAAGATTATATATTGGTTTACCTAACTCATAGTTTGAGCTATAAATCCGTTCCTGGCTCAAGACTTAAGTTATCGACTCACTCACATACGAATCATAAATATTTGGAATTCATATTATTATGGCGGTGCATAATTTGGTAAATACCGAATTACCCTATCGAAACTGAAAAATTTTAGTATTTGGTATTCAATATTTTGGTATTCGGTATGGTATTTGGTTTAATTAGTTTTAAAAAATATTGGTATTAGGTATTTTAAAGTGAAATACCAAAATACCGATACCGTACCGAAATATATATTATATTACACAATACACATATTATTAGTTATAAAATAAATAAAAAATCTAAAATCTTACTTTCCTTTATTCTCTAAGTTCATCAATTAACTCTAAGTAAGTAACAAGACATTTCTAATGATCAAATTTATTCTTTTATGTACAGTTTTCTCTCTCTAAGTTGATATTTGCTAGTTTTGGATAAAAATTTTGTCAAGAAATATTTTTAGTGTTGTACTTCTAATTCAGAATATTACATTCTATGACTCTATGCACTTAGTTAGTATTCAAACCGACGTTACCAAACCGAATAAACCGAAACCGAAAGGAGAAAAATCGAATCATACCGAATTTAATTAGGTACGATATTGATATTGCATTTTAAGAAATCGAATACCGAAAATACCGAACCGAAATATCCAAATACGTACCGTACTGTACGAACACCCCTACATATTATGCATGCTAGTAAACACTGCTTTTGTGCGTCCTATATGGATGGTCTCATCCGAGCTATTTGAGTCCAATTAAAGTAGCTAAAAGTCAACTTACTCACAATATAAAATATCAAATAAAATGGTACCAGCATTGCTAATTCCCCACGCAAAAGGTGACCATATAAGAAGTAAGGCAAATGTGAAACTCATTTTTGCATTCAAGATTATTCGAATAACCACTTCTACAACAACAATAAAGCGTAGACGCATCACTTTGAAAGTAACACCTATAAGTGTTCTTCAAAATGCAAATACAAAGAGGAATATAATCCCAACGACAAACACACTTGGTGAGAATTTACATCTTTTGCTCTTTATTCTTTCTTTTTTATGCTCTTTTTTTTTCTCCCTATACACAAGTACTAACCTTAGTCGAAAATTTAGTTCCCAATTCGTTGCAATATTTTACTCGAAAATTATTAATTTTTCCTTTTGCGAAGCAATAGAGGCATTCCGAGAAGTTCATGATGTTCAATTTCCCGCGGCCAAAATTTTCTATTCATTGATATTATCTGTAGGGTGTTTTTGAGACTTATAAATATTGCTCCACAATTTTGCTCTACAAGATGATGACGTAGTATTTAATTTCGGCATCCTTCCCACTTTTTCCTTGTTCTTTTCTATTTTCAAGGCCTATTATCATTTGCTAAATAAGATATTAAGAACATTCTTTTTTGCGTTTGCCCCATCACTCTAACGGATACTATTAGAATAGACTAGCATGTATAGATAGAAAATAGACCAAACATTTCAAACTTTAAAAGATGCAAGAACTTGTCGAAACACAATACAGAATAGCTTCACTTCTCAAAATTTCTCAGAAATATTATATTCCACATTAGAAAATTTCATGTTCTCAAAATTATACTCTATTGCAAATTTCCCTACAATATTATTAATGAAGTATTCATTAGAGAGCCCTGCAGTTCAGTTCAGTTCAATATATCTAGTTGGACTATATCATGGGCTCCGACTGTTAGGGATATAGTAGATATGCCCTAGATCCAATATCGTATTTGATGATTTGAACATATTGTTGTGAACGTTATTTGATATAAAAATATATGACATTTGATATTCTTTTATCATAGATATTATTAATTGTTTGATTAATTTGATAAGGTCCTTGATTAAATTTTGAGACTTGACATTGTGATGAAGATCATGATAATGAGAGTAAAGTTTCTTATAATTTAATCTAAATTTGTTCTTGGTCGTAGGATTATTAATTAGACATTAGTAATTCGGTTAGATCAATATTTATGCGATCGTCTTTATGGGATAAAGATTAGTTGATCTCATTAACTAAATCACATAGATAGATGATGCATATAGAGATATGATCATTGAACCGACTCATTGGATAATTCCTAATGGTTAGAATTACCATAAACTGTCAATAGGATATTCTCTTGAAGAATGTGATGTAATAATTTCCTTTGACTTGAGATCGTCATAGTAATTGACAAGTTATTTATTGTGCTTTGATACCAGACACCTATGGCCCTGGGCGATAGTTGAAAGAATATTGGGTATGATTAAATACTTGTAGAACTAGTGATTTATCAAGATGGAATCTGTCAACTCTTGGTAATGAGTTTAAGCTCCATGTTGTCATGAATTATAAACGACCAAACTAAGACCTTGGCCAGGGCAATTGAATGAAAGAAGAAATGAGTTTCTTAGGTCATTTAATGGTCAATTATATTTCATATGAACACATAGTTGGTCGCCTATTAGGATTTGACAGTTGAACCATATCCTAGGGTGATCCAGAGCTAAAAGGACAGAAGGAATTACTACATTATTCTTCTACTGGTTCTTGAGAGTAAATTGTATACTTCATGCTATCCGGTCATTAAGGAGTGTTGCTAGACGCCACGCTTGATTAGTATATTGATGTAGTCAATTTACTACCGGCTTAGTATTGAACCTATGGAGTCGCACACTAACGAGTGTTTTGATCTTTGCTAAAGGATTAATTACTTTAGTATTTGATAATTAAATTAAAGAATTTAATTAGTCAAATAAATTTAGTTATTAGTCCAAATGAAATATTATTATGTTCTTTGCTAGCACAGAGGATATAATTAATATGATGAACAAATTAAAACTTTTTATTTGGAATAGAAAATTGAATTATCTCTTGGTTGAATACAATGTTTCAAAAGGCGGGGGCGTGAGGCGAGGCGTTTTACCTCTAACGAGGCGAGGCGTAAGCCCTGAGACATGGGGCGTAAGTCCCATGGATCTTTAAGTTTTACTAATTTCAAGAATTTTAAGATAGTATAAAATAAAAAATAATTATAAAAATTACATTAAAATCATAAAATTATAATAAATAATCTATTTAAAATATTTATAATTTATAATTCAACTATGAATAATATGAAAAGTATGACATATATCGCAAATTAGCTGCAACGTCGTTACAACTCAAACATCAAAAGTATTGTATTTGATACAAAATCTTATATGTATCTCTTAAGGAGTAAGAAATCTTGAAAGAATTTCGATATTATAATTTGATATTTTTCTTAAAATACTCCTTTTATTTAATATGCTTTCTATTTGAAAGAGAATTTATATAAAAACGTAATTCACATTTAAATATTATTCTTTAGCATAATTTATTTTTAAGTTTGAACAAGTTGATAAAGTGACACATAATTTACCATACAATACCATGATAGTAAATATTTGTAAATAGTTACTAGCTAATACTATGCTATTAAATTAATAAGTATTGTATCTCGTAAACGTGAAAAAAATAATATTTAGAAAAATAATTATGAAAATTTTTTGAAAGATTTATTTAAAATTACCTATCATAGCAGTCTTAGTGGATAACGTGCAATAATTTTTATTTTAATTATGACATAAAATACTCTCAACTTAATGATTTATGATTAAGAAAAAAGTAATTTTGAATAGTCAATGATTTATTAAGGAAATTTGAGGATTTACAAGGTTAGTTACATACNTAAGGAAATTTGAGGATTTACAAGGTTAGTTACATACAATTGCATAAAGTTCTATTAGGCGAGCCCAGTACGCTGGGCGTAGGGCATGTTCGGGGCGTAAGCCCCGATGGCCGAGGCGTAAGTCTCACGGAACTAAGCCCCACACATAAGCCCAGGGGCGTTTTACGAGTGCTCCGCCCTGGGGCGAGCCCCGGGCGAGTCCCAATTCTGCCTTTTAAAACAGAGGTTGAATATATATGATATATATTAAGTAGTCATAATTGATATTTATTTATATATATAGGAGATATATAAATATTAATAAAGTATCCAATTTGGAATTGGATTGTAAATCCCATAAAAGACGTCTACAACAGGAAATCCATTTGTTATGGGATTTGAACTTTGTTTTTAGCAAAATATTAATTAATGACTTATAAGGAAAATCCAATATTGAATTGGATTTGTCATTATTACAGTCCAGCTTTCACGTTGGACTTCATAGAAAGTCCATGAAAAAATTCGGCAGATTCAAACTTCCTAAGAATGTTTCCGATTTCTTTTAGAAAAATTCCATGAACTTTATTTTGTAATAAAGTTTTACCCTAAGTAAACCATTACCTCAACCAAACAGGAAAAGGGTTTGTAGGTGATGCTATATAAAGGGTGATGGAGAAAATTTACCGTATTATTAATTCTTGAGAAGAAAAACCACTTTGTGAAAGTGAGAGTGCAACACAAGCCAAGAGAGAAAATACAATTACAAGAAAAGTGTTTCTTGTTCTTGTAATTTGAGTTGAGATTTTTGAGAAAAATTTCAACACAATATTTCGTTCAGTTTTGTCCGCGGGTTCATCGATCAAAGAGTTGATAGCAAGGGTCGGTCTCGGTGTGGATACGCATAGAGTCTTCGCACTATCGAAGAAAATTTTAAAACGAGACTCTCTTCACCAGGTATGTCTTAGATCTGATATTTGATATGTAAATAAATTTTAAACACGAAAAGTTCTGCCTAGGATTGTTACTGTCTTCCGCTGCGTGTTACGAACATCTATACGCAATCCTTCAGTGGTATCAGACCGTGGTTTATTGTGTCTAAAATTTATTTATGAAATATTTTAATATTATATTTGAAGAGTTCAAACCAAAATACATGTGTCTTGTGCAATAGTCAAATCGTTTGAATGCTCATATTATTTTATTCTGGATAAAATATGTATTCATATAACTATTGAGATAGTTCAAAATTTGAATTTGAAATTTTGTATTAGATACGACGGGAATATATATATAGGTTACATGATTCTATTGTTGTTTTTAATTGTTATTAGTTCATGAGATGTTAATTAATAGTTCTCTATGAGTTTCCACTGAAAATACTGAGGAACCAAACTGTATAATGATCTGGTCCTATATCAGTTTGGTACAGTGCTAACTGCGGAACTAGTATATAGATGAGACACAGGATAACTTCCCACTGTATAGAGAACCAGATTCTCTAGCAGTTCCTACTGTAAGCAACAGACTGTGCAACCAGTCAATACAGGGAATCAGGTTCTATAATTGTTACCACAGTAGCTTGGCAGTGAGGGAAGAACACAGAGGATTTTTACGTGGAAAAATCTCAACTCAAGGGGACAAAAATCACGACCTACACTTGTAGGCTTTCAACTTCACTAACTTGTAATAACCCTATTACAAGCCACTTCGTAATAACTCTATTACAAAGGCTTTACAACTCGACTAACTCTAGCCAAGACACAAACTTGGAGGGTTTGTGATTTTGGGTTTCCTAAAACAGCTTCTAAGAAAGCAAGATAGGAGTTACAATTGAAGAACAAATAACAAAGACTCAACAAACCTAAGGATTTAAGACATCTTCAATCTTGGATCCGGTCCTTGAGGTTGAAGCAGCTTTGTTCTTGAGAGAGATTGTTGTAAGCACTTGAGAGAGGATTTTCGTTTTCTGTATTTGCAAGTGTTGAACCAGAATCTTGTGCCTTGCATGAGGTTTGTACTACAAAAGACATTACCTTAGTGATGTCAATTCACAATGGTAATGTCCAATCTCAATGGAAAGTGAAAGTTGCACTGTCTGCTGGTACCAGGCATGCTTCAGGTCCTTTATCTGGTTCTATCATAAAGTAAGTTATTTTACCTTCCTTGATTGTATTTATACTTGTATGACATTACTTACAATGATGTAAGCAAGGTAGGTAAAAAGCCTTCCACAGAAAGTTGACTGCTGCATTGTTCCTGTACAATAGCGTGTGCAGGCAGCAACTTTCCTGCTGGAGAGTTGACTTCATACAGTCTCCTCGGGAACTGGTAGGGACCTGTTCCCGCAACTGTTCCTTCCACTCTTCCTCACTTGAGTCATTGCTATCAGCTTTGAGTACCAAGTTCTTTTCTTACTTTGGTTCTCTTCTTTCACTGTCAGTCTTCCTCTTCATCTAGTAGGTCTTCAGATTTCCAACCAGCTCTTCTTTGGTCAGCTCCTGCAAGTCCTTTGATTCAGTAATAGCATTCACCTTGCTTTCCCAAGGGCTGGATCCCAACCTGGAACTTTGTGATCTCAGCGTCTTGTAAATGTGTAACAGGTTCCTTATTTGGTTCTGGATGGTAAGTTTGTTAGATCATCAAAACATAAAGTAAAGTACTTGTGCCCAAAGTACTAGTAACCTATCAATTTCCCCCTTTTTGATGAGGACAAACTTAGAATTGATATTCTCCCTCAGAACCAGATCTCCATATTGTTTCCTTTACGAATCAGCCATATTCCCAATGAGAACCAAACCTAAGGAGCTGATCACAACTGGTTCCTCAAGAATGTTTGGCAAATCATCAAAACTCAAAGTACCATAACTTATCAGTGATATATAGATTAAACATGTTAAAAGAATGTTGAATTTTGTTTTCATGTCACGTGCTTGTTCGTTACATAATTTTGAATTATTTATGTGACGACCCAAAGGGTCATCACCTGTTTTCTCTCCTTTCCGCGCTTCCGAAGCCTTGAAAACCTCACTTTTAGTCGCCTCAATTTGCGTGCGCAGTCCGGACGCGTAGCCGGAAAACTTAAATATGAATTCTGTGTAAAAAAAATTAATGAATTTTGATATTAATATGATTAAAGTTGACTTTGGTCAACATTTTGGGTAAACGGACCCGGACCCGTGATTTGACGGTCCCGAAGGGTCCGTAAGAAAATATGGGACTTGGGCGTATGCCCGGAATCGAATTCCGAGGTCCCAAGCCCGAGAAATGAATTTTTGTGTGAAATTGTTTTTCTGAAATTAATTAAGGAAAATGGAAAGGAAATTTGATCAGAAGACTATGGTATCGGGCTCGTATTTTGGTTCCGACGCCCGGTACAAGTCTTATATGTGATTTAAGCGCTTTCTATAAAATTTGGTTGAAAATGGACGTCATTTGACGTGTTTCGGACTTAAAAATGGAAAATTTGTGTTTTATGAAAAGTTGGAAGAAATCATGTGATTTGAGGCTTGATTCTATGTATATGATGTTATTTTGGCGATTTGATCGCACGAGTAAGTCCGTAGGATGTTTTTGAGGTTGTGTGCATATTTGGTTTGGAGCCCTGAGGGCTCGGGTGAGTTTTGGATAGGCCACGGGGTGAAATTTTGGACTTAAGGAATTGCTGGCCTGCAGGTTTCGCATTTCCCAAACATTTTTCGCAATTACCAGGATTGTTCGCATTTCCCAAACTTTCTTTGCAATTCCCAGGTTCGCATTTCCCAAACTTTCTTCGCAATTCCCAGGTTCGCAATTCCCAAACTATTTTCGCAATTCCCAAGCCTGCTGGGTTCGCAATTGCGAACCCATGTTCGCATTTCCCACATCTGAGGCCTGCAATTTTTCATACTTAGACGAATTTTAACCCTTATTTCTTCATTCTTTCAACTCAAACACTCCATAGGCGATTTTCCAAGAAAACTTTCTTCCCCAAATCATTTGTAAGTCAATTTTTACTTAATCCCTTCAATATTTACATCATTTATCATGTTTTCATCTTAAAATCAAGGATTTTCATGGGTGAAAATGGGGATTTTGGGTAGAACCTAGGTTTTCTTCAAATTGGGGAGTTGGACCTCAATTTGAGGTCCGATTTCAAAACAAATCATAGATATGAACTCGTGGGGGAATGGGTAACCGGGTTTTGGTTCGAACCTCTGGTTTTGACCACGTGGGCCTGGGGGAGTTTTGGGAATTTTGAGTAAAACTTTGGGAAATTCATTTTCATGCATCCAAATTGATTCAATTAGCATTTGTTGATACATTCAAGTAATTTTTGACTAGATTCGAGCGGTTTGGTGGTGAATTCGAGGGGTAAAGCTATACTAGAGGCTTGAGTTGAGTTTGGAGCATTCGAGGTAAGTGTTTGGTCTAACTTTGGCTTGAGGGAATAGGAGTAGAGTCATAGTTGCTAATTGCTATTTGTCGAGTACGGTGTATAGGCATGGTGACGAGTATCTATACATTGGTGTCGAGCATGACCGTGAGTCCTAAATTGCTAAATTATCGAATTCTTAATTGTTGTTTATGAGGACTTGGTTAAAAATCTTTAACACTGAGCCAGTAACTGCTGAGACGGAGTATTGATATAATTGTGTTAAGTAGAAATTGAATAAGTTTGGTTATAGCTGGATCTCCCTTGCCGGGATAGTTTATTATATTATCTTGTTCCCTTGTCGGGATAGTTTATTATAATATCTTTCTCTCTTGCCGGGATTATATTGTGTGTTGTGTGGAAAGAAATGGGATCGTGTGGCACGCCGACCACGAGATATTATGAAATGGGATCGTGTGGCACGCCGACCACGAGATAATATAAAATGGGATTGAGTGGTACGCCTACCACGTGATATTATGAAATGGGATCGAGTGGTACGCCTACCACGTGATATTATGAAATGGGATCGAGTGGTACGCCTACCACATGATATTATGAAATGGGATCGAGTGGTACGCCTACCACGTGATATTATGAAATGGGATCGAGTGATATGCCTACCACGTGATATGAGGAAATGGGATCGTGTTGCACGCCTGCAACGAGAGGAAATTGAAACAAGTGAAAGTGGTTTGTTTTCCCTTATTTTGTGTTAGAAGAAATCAGATGTAGTTTCTTTTGTTATTCTTGATATTCTGATTTATCTACTACCCCATAAGCATGTTCCCCTCCCAGTTTTTTACTTTCCGCTATTATTTTGTTGTACTTGTATATATATCTGCACTGGTTTATCTGGTAGTCTGGTCTAGCCTCGTCACTACTTCGCCGAGGTTAGGCTAGGCACTTACCAGCACATGGGGTTGGTTGTGCTGATGCTACACTCTGTGCATCTTTTTGCACAGATCACAGCGCCGGAGCAGCAGCTTTTGGACAGCAGTAGGAGTGTTGTGAGTTGACTTTAGTCCAGGGATTCCGAGGTAGCCTTGTTGACGTCCGCATGGCCCGGAGTCTCTTCTATCCTTATTTCGTTTGTTGTCCTTGCACTGGAACAAACAGTATTGTATTTTATTCAGACTCTGTTTTTAGTATTCAATAGACGTTCGTGAGTTAGTGACTCCAGTCTTGGGTAGAGGTTGTAATTGAATTTCCGCACTTTTTTTTAGTTCATTTATGTTTAAGACTTCCGCTTTTATATTAATTGTCTTGTTGTCTCAATATTGTCGATGTTTGCCTAAGAATGAATATAGTTAATTGGCTTGCCTAGCTCCTATTAGTAGGCTCCATCACGACTCCTGAGGGTTGGAAATCCGGGTCGTGACAAGTTAGTATCAGAGCACTAGGTTACATAGGTCTCACAACTCACGGACAAACTCGGTAGAGTCTGAGGGACCGGTACGGAGACGTCTGTATTTATCCCCCAGAGGCTAAAGAGTTAGGAAAATTTCACTTTTGTTCTTTCTTATCGTGCGATTCCGTTTCTCAAATACTGCTTGTCTTTCTACTCTGTTCTTTCGCAGATGGCGAGAACACGTGCTTCCTCTTCTACCGCGCAGCAGCCCGAGCCCCCAGCAGCAGCCCCTGCGAGGGGCAGAGAGAGAGGTCGAGGCCGTGCCAGAGGCCGAGGGGCAGAGCTCAGCCCCGAGCAGCAGTCCCAGAGGTGGAGCCTCATGTTGATTATGATGAGGGGGTTCCAACCCCAGTAGCTCCGTTGGTCCCAGCTCAGGTCCCAGAGGGGTTCATAGCCACCCTAGTTCTTCAGGATGCTTTGGTCATATTGGTAGGCTTTGTGGAGAGCGTCATTCGAGCGGGTTTGCTTCCAGGAGTTCAGCCAGCGGTGGCAGGTCAACCGGTTACAGTGGCTCAGGTCGGGAGTGAGATCACTTTTCAGGAGGCGGCCAATATGGGCCGTAGAGTTGTAGGGTTCTGCCACAGGGAGGTGGTCATGGGTCGGGTAAGAGGCCCCGTCATGCAGGCAGGTTCAGTGGTACCTCGTCTGGAGGTAGAGGTTCTTATGGTAGAGGCCATCCTCCCAAGCCCTTTCAGTCAGCTCTCCAGGTCACTCATGGTACTTCAGGTGGTCATTCAGGTCGACAGGGTCAGCCTCAGTTTCCCCAACTGCAGCGTTCGTGTAGGTGTTATGAGTGTGGTGAGTATGGTCACAACAGGAGGGTTTGCCCGAGGTTGAGGGGCGCTCAACCGCAGCAGACGAGGTCTTGCCATGCTTGTGGTGATCCGAGGCACATTGTCAGATATTGCCCTCTAGTTTATGGCAGCTCTCCGCATCAGAGTTCTCATGCTATGGTTCAGGCACCAGAGGTTCCACAGCCTGCCTAGCCAGCTAGGGGTGGTGGCAGAGGTGTTAGAGGTGGAGGTAGAAGTCATAGAGGTGGAGTTCAGGCCGCCAGAGGTAGAGGCCAGCCAGTAGCCAGGCTAGAGGCTGAGTCTTCAGGTGCAGGCATTACAGGTACTATTCTGATTTGTGATAGAGATGCTTCCGTGCTAATTGACCCTGGGTCTACGTATTCGTATGTGTCGTCCTATTCTGCACCCTACCTGGTTATGCCTAGTGATGCTTTGGGTATTCCTATTTATGTATCTACACCGGTGGGTGATTCTCTAGTGGTCGATCGAGTTCATCGTTCCTGTGCGGTAGTGTTTGAGGGTCTTGAGACCCGTGTTGATTTATTACTTTTAGACATGGTGGATTTTGACGTTATATTAGGGATGGATTGGTTGTCCCCGTATCATGCTATCTTAGATTGTCACGCAAAGACCGTGACCTTGGCTTTGCCAGATTTGCCCCGTTTGGAGTGGAGAGGGACCCTAGGGCATACCACCCGCAGAGTTATTTCATATGTGAAGGCTCGACGCATGGTCGAGAAGGGGTGTTTAGCTTATCTGGCGTATGTTCGTGATTCCAGCGCAGAGGTCCCTTCTATTGATTCTGTTCCTATTGTTCGGGAGTTCCCCGAGGTTTTCCCTTCAGACCTGCTGGGTATGCCGCCCGACAGGGATATTAATTTTTGTATTGATCTGGCTCCGGGCACTCAGCCCATTTCTATCCCGCCGTATCGCATGGCCCCGCCAGAGTTGAAGGAGTTAAAGGATCAGTTGCAGGATTTGCTGGAGAAGGGTTTCATTAGGCCCAGTGTTTCTTCTTGGGGTGCGCCGGTGTTATTTGTGAAGAAAAAGGATGGTTCGATGAGGATGTGCATTGATTACCGGCAATTGAACAAAGTGACGATAAAGAACAAGTATCCACTGCCGAGGATTGACGATTTGTTGACCAGCTTCAGGGTGTAAAGGTGTTTTCAAAGATAGACTTGAGATCTGGCTACCATCAGCTGAGGATTAGGGCGTCTGATGTCCCTAAGACAGCATTCCGCACTCGGTATGGACATTATGAGTTTTGGTCATGTCATTTGGGTTGACCAATGCCCCAGCAGCATTCATGGAGTTGATGAACCGAGTGTTCAGGCCATATTTGGACATGTTCGTGATAGTCTTTATTGATGATATTTTGGTGTACTCCCGCAGCCAGGAGGAGCACGAGCAACACCTTAGGGTGGTTCTTCAGACTCTTAGGGATAGTCAGTTATATGCCAAGTTCTCCAAGTGTGAGTTCTGGCCGAGTTCAGTAGCATTTCTGGGTCACGTTGCAGCAGAGGGTATTCAGGTGGACCCGAAGAAGATTGAGGCAGTCAAGAACTGGCCTCGACCAGCATCAGCTACCGAGATTCGGAGTTTCTTGGGGTTAGCAGGCTATTACCGTCGGTTCGTGGAGGGATTTTCATCTATTGCAGCCCCGATGACCAGATTGACCCAGAAGGGTGCCCAGTTCAGATGGTCAGATGAGTGTGAGGCGAGCTTTCAGAAGCTCAAGACAGCTCTGACTACAGCACCGGTATTGGTTTTGCCCACAGGTTCAGGGCCTTATACGGTCAATTGTGATGCTTCCCGTATTGGACTTGGTGCAGTATTGATGCAGGATGGCAGAGTCATTGCCTATGCTTCGAGGCAGTTGAAGATCCACGAGAAGAATTATCCGGTTCATGATCTAGAGTTGGCAGCCATTGTTCATGCTCTGAAGATTTGGAGGCATTATCTATATGGTGTGACGTGTGAGGTGTACACTGATCACAAGAGTCTTCAGTACTTGTTCAAGCAAAAGGAGTTGAATTTGAGGCAGAGGAGGTGGTTGGAGTTGCTAAAAGATTATGATGTTACTATCTTGTACCACCCGGGGAAGGCCAGTGTGGTGGCCGATGCATTGAGTAGAAAGTCCGCCAGCATGGGTAGTCTTGCTTATATTCCGGTCAGTCAGAGACCGCTTGCTTTGGATGTTTAGGCTTTGGCCAATCAATTTGTGAGGTTGGATATCTCTGAGCCTAGCCGAGTGTTAGCTTGCACGGTTGCTCGTTCTTCATCATTGGAGCGTATCAGTGATCGGCAGTTTGATGATCCCCATTTGTGTGTCCTGAGGGACACAGTGCAGCGTGGAGGTGCCAAGAAGGTGACCTTAGATGATGATGGTATCTTGTGACTACAGGGGCGAGTTGTGTGCCCAATGTTGATGGGATTCGAGAGTTGATCTTAGTGGAGGCCCATAGTTCTCGGTATTCTATTCACCCGGGCGCCGCGAAGATGTATCAGGACTTACGGCAGCATTATTGGTGGCGTAGGATGAAGAAGGATATTGTTGCATATGTGGCTCGATGTTTGAACTGTCAACAGGTTAAGTACGAGCATCAGAGGCCTGGTGGATTGTTTCAGAGGATTGAGCTTCCCGAGTGGAAGTGGGAGAGGTTACTATGGATTTTGTTACTGGACTCCCGTTGACCCGGAAGAAGTTTGATGCGATTTGCGTCGTTGTTGATAGGCTGACCAAGTCAGCGCATTTTGTTCCTGTTGCAACCACTTATTCATCCGAGAGGTTAGCTAAGATCTACATCAGAGAGATTGTTCGCCTTCATGGGGTGCCGGTATCTATCATTTCGGACCGTGGTACGCAGTTTACCTTGCGCTTCTAGAGAGCAGTTCAGCGAGAGTTGGGCACCCAGGTTGAGTTGAGCACAGCATTCCATCCTCAGACGGACGGACAGTCCGAGCGGACTATTCAGATATTGGAGGACATGCTCCGAGCTTGTGTTATTGACTTTGGAGGTTCGTGGGATCAGTTCTTGCCTTTAGCGGAGTTTGCCTACAACAACAGCTACCAGTCTAGCATTCAGATGGCTCCTTATGAGGCGTTGTATGGTAGGCGGTGTCGATCTCCGGTTGGGTGGTTTGAGCCGGGAGAGGCTCGGTTATTGGGTACAGATTTAGTTCAGGAGGCCTTGGATAAGGTCAAGATCATTCAGGACAGGCTTCGTTCGGCTCAGTCGCAGCAAAAGAGTTATGCAGAACGTAAGGCTCGAGATTTAGCTTTCATGGTTGGTGACGGGTATTGCTCCGAGTGTCGCCTATGAAGGGTGTGATGAGATTTGGAAAGAAGGGCAAGCTTAGCCCCAGTTTCATTGGTCCATTTGAGATTCTCGATCGTGTGGGAGAGGTGGCTTATAGACTTGCCTTGCCACCTAGCTTGTCAGCCGTGCATCCAGTGTTTCATGTGTCCATGCTTCGGAGGTATCACGGCGATCCAGCCCACGTGTTAGATTTCAACACTGTCCAGTTGGACAAGGATCTGTCTTATGAGGAGGAGCCGGTGGCTATTCTAGATCGGCAGGTTCGACAGTCGAGGTCAAAGAGTTTTTCTTCAGTGCGTGTTCAGTGGAGAGGTCAGCCCCCTGAGGCATCGACCTGGGAGTCCGAGTCTGATATGCGGAGCCGTTATCCTCATCTATTTTCCGACTCAGGTACTTCTTTCTTTTGTCCGTTCGAGGACAAACGGTTGTTTTAGAGGTGGAGAATGTGACGACTCAAAGGGTCATCACCTGTTTTCTCTCCTTTCCGCGCTTCCGAAGCCTTGAAAACCTCACTTTTAGTCGCCTCGATTTGCGTGCGCAGTCCAGGCGCATAGCCGGAAAACTTAAATATGAATTCTGTGTAAAAAAATTGATGAATTTTGATATTAATATGATTAAAGTTGATTTTGGTCAACATTTTGGGTAAAGGGACCTGGACCCGTGATTTGACGGTCCCGGAGTGTCCGTAGGAAAATATGGGACTTGGGCGTATGCCCGGAATCGAATTCCGAGGTCCCAAGCCCGAGAAATGAATTTTTGTGTGAAATTGTTTTCTGAAATTAATTAAGGAAAATGGAAAGGAAATTTGATCAGAAGACTATGGTATCGGGCTCGTATTTTGGTTCCGACGCCCGGTACAAGTCTTATATGTGATTTAAGCGCTTTCTGTAAAATTTGGTTGAAAACGAACGTCATTTGACGTGTTTCGGACTTAAAAATGGAAAATTTGTGTTTTAGGAAAAGTTGGAAGAAATCATGTGATTTGAGGCTTGATTCTATGTATATGATGTTATTTTGGCGATTTGATCGCACGAGTAAGTCCGTAGGATGTTTTTGAGATTGTGTGCATATTTGGTTTGGAGCCCCGAGGGCTCGGGTGAGTTTTGGATAGGCCATGGGGTGAAATTTTGGACTTAAGGAATTGCTGGCCTGCAGGTTTCGCATTTCCCAAATATTTTTCGCAATTACCAGGATTGTTCGCATTTCCCAAACTTTCTTCGCAATTCCCAGGTTCGCATTTCCCAAATATATTTCGCAATTCCCAAGCCTGCTCGCATTTCCCAAACTTTCTTCGCAACTCCCAGGTTCGCATTTCCCAAACATTTTTCGCAATTACTAAGCCTGTTCGCATTTTCCAAACTTTCTTCGCAATTCCCAGGTTTGCAATTCCCAAACTATTTTCGCAATTCCCAAGCCTGCTGGGTTCACAATTGCGAACCCATGTTCGCATTTCCCACATCTGAGGCCTGCAATTTTTCATACTTAGACGAATTTTAACCTTCATTTCTTCATTCTTTCAACTCAAACACTCCATAGGCGATTTTTCAAGAAAACATTCTTCTCCAAATCATTTGTAAGTCAATTTTTACTTAATCCCTTCAATCATTTACATCATTTATCATGTTTTCATCTTAAAATCAAGGATTTTCATGGGTGAAAATAGGGATTTTGGGTAGAACCTAGGTTTTCTTCAAATTGGGGAGTTGGACCCCAATTTGAGGTCCGATTTCAAAACAAATCATAGATATGAACTCGCGGGGGAATGGGTAACCGGGTTTTGGTTCGAACCTCGGGTTTTGACCACGTGGGCCCGGGGGCATTTTGGGAATTTTGAGTAAAACTTTGGGAAATTCATTTTCATGCATCCAAATTGATTCAATTAGCATTTGTTGATACATTCAAGTAATTTGTGACTAGATTCGAGCGGTTTGGTGGTGAATTCGAAGGGTAAAGCTATACTAGAGGCTTGAGTTGAGTTTGGAGCATTCGAGGTAAGTGTTTGGTCTAACTTTGGCTTGAGGGAATAGGAGTAGAGTCTTATTTGCTAATTGCTATTTGTCGCGTGCGGTGTATAGGCATGGTGACGAGTATCTATACATTGGTGTCGAGCATGACCGTGAGTCCTAAATTGCTAAATTATCGAATTCTTAATTGTTGTTTATGAGGACTTGGTTAAAAATCTTTAACACTGAGCCAGTAACTGCTGAGACGGAGTATTGATTTAATTGTGTTAAGTAGAAATTGAATAAGTTTGGTTATAGCTGGATCTCCCTTGCCGGGATAGTTTATTACATTATCTTGTTCCCTTGTCGGGATAGTTTATTATAATATCTTTCTCCCTTGCCGTGATTATATTGTGTGTTGTGTTGAAAGAAATGGAATCGAGTGGTACGCCTACCACGTGATATTATGAAATGGGATCGAGTGGTACGCCTACCACGTGATATTATGTAATGGGATCGAGTGGTACGCCTACCACATGATATTATGAAATGGGATCGAGTGGTACGCCTACCACGTGATATTATGAAATGGGATCGAGTGGTACGCCTACCACGTGATATGAGGAAATGGTATCGTGTTGCACGCCTGCAACGAGAGGAAATTGAAACAAGTGAAAGTGGTTTGTTTTCCCTTATTTTGTGTTAGAAGAAATTAGATGTAGTTTCTTTTGTTATTCCTGATATTCTGATTTATCTGCTACCCCATAAGCATGTTCCCCTCCCAGTTTTTTACTTTCCGCTATTATTTTGTTGTACTTGTATATATATCTGCACTGGTTTATCTGGTAGTCTGGTCTAGTCTCGTCACTACTTCGTCGAGGTTAGGCTAGGCACTTACCAGCACATGGGGTCGGTTGTGCTGATGCTACACTCTGTGCATCTTTTTGCACAGATCACAGCGCCGGAGCAGCAGCTTTTCGACAGCAGTAGGAGTGTTGTGAGTTGACTTTAGTCCAGGGATTCCGAGGTAGCCTTGTTGACGTCCGCATGGCCCGGAGTCTCTTCTATCCTTATTTCGTTTGTTGTCGTTGTACCGGAACAAACAGTATTGTATTTTATTCAGACTCTGTTTTTAGTATTCAATAGACGTTAGTGAGTTAGTGACTCCAGTCTTGGGTAGAGGTTGTAATTGAATTTCTGCACTTGTTTTCAGTTCATTTATGTTTAAGACTTCCGCTTTTATATTAATTGTCTCGTTGTCTCAATATTGTTGATGTTTGCCTAAGAATGCATATAGTTAATTGGCTTGCCTAGCTCCTATTAGTAGGCTCCATCACGACTCCTAAGGGTGGGAAATTCGGGTCGTGACAATTTATCACATGTGATGTAAATCAATTTAGGACTAAGCATGTAGACAATTTGAACTAAATTCACACGCTATAAAGATTTGATCTTCATGTTATTAAAAGTTGTTTTAGTAACAATTCCCTATTACTAAAATTTGGGTTCTTAAATAATAAAATATAAGATATTTTATTATAGAGCTATCCATCAAAGTAAATAATTTTACTTATTTCTTGTTAATAAGGAGCGGCCTGACTACCAGGAGACTTATAGTTCGAGAATATGTTAAAATTATTTATTGCATTTGATGTATGGATTGAAAGAATTATTTAATTTTTTACTAGACGCCTGGACTACCCGGGGAGTATAAAATTTAATAAGTTCTTTGCTATCATGATGGTTGAACTCAACTATGCCAATAGGATCGACCTGACTACCAGGGGACTATTTGACATAGAGCTATTTAAGGAAATTGTATGTGGATACAATTGGTAAGATTACCTACCTTTAAAATACATGTGAGAAACGAATTGACTTCCAAGGGGCTCATACATATTGTTAAAGGATTCCTTTACTACACTAACAGAAATAAAGATTTCGTAAACTATAATGAGGGTAAATAGTTTAAAATAATTAGTGGAAATATCATTTAGATAAAAGTCCATGTCTTTATGATATATGCAAATATGTTCTTATATTATTGCATTTTCTTTTCTATATTTTAGATTCTCAATATGTTGGTTATGTCATTGCGTGAAATACTTGAGACCAACAAGTTGGTAGGACCAAACTTTGATGACTGGTATAGAAATTTGAGAATTGTTCTCATGCATGAAAAACTCATTGATGTGATCGATAAGCCTGCAAAGATAATCCCACCAGGGAATGATGTTCAAGGCACCAAGGTTTATCAGAAACACTTGGAAGAATGCCTTGCTATTAAACACATCATTCTCGCTTCTATGAGTTCTGAACTCCAGAGGAAACATAAGAATATGGATCCAACTGCAATCATTGAATATCTTAAGAAGATGGTTGATACATAGTTAGACATTCAAAACTCTCCAGTTGGACCCCTTGTCAGTCATATGATTGTTCTTACCGAAGAACATGAGAAGTTGGGGTAAAAGCTTGGTAAAGAGCTTTCTGAAGATTTGATCTTGCAGTCAGTATATGATGCTGAATGTTTTCACTGTAAGAAGAAAGGGAATTGGAAGAGAAACTGCATGGAGTATCTTGCAACTCTAAAGGACAAGAAACAAGGCAAGACATTAATGAAAAATATTTTCAATGTTTCCTTAGATACTACTAATTCTTCACTGTGGGTATTAGATACTGGCAGTGGTTATAACATCTGCAATATGTTGCAAGGTTTCAAGATAAGTAGGAGATTAAAGAAAGGGGAAGTTAATCTACAAGTTGGAAATGGTGCAAAAGTTGCGGCCGTAGCTGTAGGATCAATTTCTTTAATAATGCCTACGGGCAAAGTACTTATGTTGGATGATTGTTATTACGTTCCTAAATTTGTTTCGAACATAATTTCAGCGTCTATGTTAGACAACGTAGTTTTCGCATTAACATAGGCAATCGTATTTGCTCTATTTATTATGGTGATAATTTATATGTGAATGGCTATCTCCAACATGATGTTGATGTCTTACCTAATGTGAATGCTAATTCTATTATGCATGTTTAAAGTCTTAAGAGGAAAATAGATGGTCAAGTAAATCATACATACCTTTGGCATTGTAGGCTTGGTCATATTGGAAAGAAAAGAATTAACAAGTTGTATAAGGAAGGGTACCTTGACAAATATGATTTTGAATCAATCCAACTTGTGAATCTTGTCTCAACAGAAAAATGATCAAATCTCCATTTACTGGAAGTGGAGAAAGAGCTTCTGAATTATTGGGACTAATTCATACAGATGTTTGTGGGCCCATGAAAATTCAAGCTTGAGGTGGATATTCTTACTTCATCACCTTCATTGATGATATATCAAGATATGGATTTGTGTATCTTATGAAACATAAATCTGAATCTTTTGAAATGTTCAAAAGGTTCCGTAGTGAAGTTGAGAAACAGACTGGTAAAAGTATCAAAGTACTAAGGTCTGATAGAGATGGAGAATATCTTAGTGAAGATTTTACTAGGTATCTCAAAGAGAATGGGATTCTCTCACAGTGGACACCTCCAAGAACACCACAACACAATGGTGTGTCTGAAAGGAGAAATCGAACCTTATTAGATATGGTGAGATCTATGATAGGGTTCACTGATCTTCCAATAAATTTATGGGGATATGTTTTGGAAGCAGCAACATACTTACTTAAAAAAGTTCCCACTAAGTCAGTCTCTACAACACCATATGAGATATGGAAAGGATGTAAGCTTAACCTTAAATATATTAAAGTTTGGGGTTGTCCAGCTTATGTTAAGAGACTACAATCTGATAAACTTGACTCAAGATCTGATAAGTGTAGGTTCATTGGGTATCCCAATGAAACAATGGGATATTATTTCTATCACCCTTCTAACCATAAAGTGTTTGTGGCCAGAGGAGCAACCTTTTTGGAAAGGGAATTTCTTTTAGAAGGAAATTATAATGGAGAAATAGAACTTGATGAACTTCAAGAAACTAATGAATCAATACAATATAAAGATCATGAGACCCAAGTTGAAGAACCTTTATTGGATGTTTTGAAGTTGCCATTTTTAACAGTTGAAGTTCAAGAACTAAATGAAGTTCAAGAACAGGTTAATGAACCAGTTCCAAACCAAATTGAACAACAACCAAATCCAGCACAAGGTGAACATGTTGTACAAGTACCTCTTAGAGGTCTACACGAGAACGTCATGTACCAACTAGATTAAATTTAATGGTGCAAGATGATGTATCAAATGAGGTTGATCATAATGATGATGACCCTAAGACCTATGAAGAGGCTATACAAAGTTCTGATTATGAGAAGTGGCAAAAGGCCATCGAATCCGAAATGGAATCCATGAAGGAAAATAAAGTACGGACTTTAGTTGAACCTTCAAAGGATATAAAACCTATAGGTTGTAAATGGGGTTTTAAGAAAAAGATTGGAGCAGACGGAAAGGTGGAGACCTACAAAGCCCGTCTTGTTGCCAAGGGATATCATCAGAAAGAAGGAGTCGACTATGACGAGACGTTCTCTCTCGTGGCAATGCTCAAATCTATTCGGATTTTGCTTGCTATAGCAGCATACTATGATTGTGAAATATGGCAAATGGATGTGAAAATACCTTTCCTTAATGGTGAGCTAGAAGAGGATGTGTACATGACACAACCTGAAGGTTTCACATCTTCGTCTGATCATAATAAAATTTGCAAGCTATAAAGATCCATTTATGGACTAAAGCAAGCTTCTCGAAGTTGGAATATTTGCTTTAACAAGACAATTGAAAAGTTCAATTTTGTTAGATGCGAAGAAGAACCTTGTGTGTACAATTGTATTCTTAGTGTTGTATGTTGATGATATATTGCTCATAGGGAATGACATACCGGCATTGCAAAGTACCAAGATTTGTCTATCTGAACAGTTCTCCATGAAAGACTTGGGAGAAGCAGCTTATATATTAGGAATAAAGATCTATAGAGATAGATCTACGAAGCTGCTTGAACTTTCCCAGTCTTTGTACATTAGTACCATCTTAAAGAGGTATAACATGAATAATTCCAAAAGAGGCTATCTACCAATAGGCACTGGAATTACTTTCAGTAGGGAGGATTGTCCTAAAACACCTGAATAGAGAGAACGCATGAGTAGGATTCCATACGCTAGTGCAGTGGGAGCTATCATGTATACCATGACATGTACGCATCCTGATATGGCTTATGCACTTGGAGTGACTAGCCGATATCAGGCAAATCCTGGTGAGGAATATTGGAAGGTAGTGAAGACCATTCTTAAGTACTTAAGAAGGACTAAAGACCAATTCCTCATTTATGGAGATTCTGAATTAAAACTTGAAGGTTATACTGTGCAAGTTTCTCTTCAGATAGATGATAGCAAATCTGTTTCTGGTTATGTATTCACCTTAAATGGTGATGTAGCGAGTTGGAAATTTTCTGAAGAGGCTATAGTAGCTGATTTAGCTACTGAAGCAGAATATATAGTAGCTAGTGAAGCTACTAAGGAAGTTGTATGGATGGAAAAGTTCTTAACTGAACTTGGTGTGGTTCCTTCAATAGAAGGTACAGTTCCATTGTTGTGTGACAATACTGGAGCCATTGCTCCAGCACAGAACAAAGATCACACCAAAAGTCCAAACACGTTCTGCGAAGGTATCACTTGATAAGAGAAATCATTAAACGTGGAGACGTTGAGATTCAAAAGGTTGATGGAAAGGAAAATATTGCAAACCCATTCACTAAAGCTCTTGGCGCAAATGAGTTTGGCAAGAACGAGTGGAAATTGGGAATGAAGTACAAGAGCTATTGGCTCTAGTGCAAGTGGGAGATTGTTAGGGATATAGTAGATATGCCCTAGATCCAATATCGTATTTGATGATTCGAACATATTGTTGTGAACGTTATTTGATATAAAAATATATGGCATTTGATATTCTTTTATCATAGTTATTATAAATTGTTTGATTAATTTGATAAGGTCCTTGATTAAATTTTGAGACTTGACATTGTGATGGAGATCATGATAATGAGAGTAATATTTCTTATAATTTAATCTAAATCTGTTCTTGGTCGTAGGATTATTAATTGGACATTAGTAATTCGGTTAGATCAATATTTATGTGATCGTCTTTATGGGATAAAGATTAGTTGATCTCATTAACTACATCACATAGATAGATGATGCATATAGAGATATGATCATTGAACCGACTCATTGGATAATTCCTAATGGTTAGAATTACCATAAACTGTCAATAGGATATTCTCTTGAAGAATGTGATATAAGAATTTCCTTTGACTTGAGATCGTCATAGTAATTGACAAGTTATTTATTGTGCTTTGATACCAGACACCTATGGCCCTAGGGAGATAGTTGAAAGGATATTGGTTATGATTAAATACTTGTAGAATTAGTGATTGATCAAGATGGAATCTGTCAACTCTTGGTAATGAGTTTAAGCTCCATGTTGTCATGAATTATAAACGACCAAACTAAGACCTTGGCCAGGGCAATTGAATGAAAGAAGAAATGAGTTTCTTAGGTCATTCAATGGTCGATTATATTTGACATGAACACATAGTTGGTCGCCTATTAGGATTTGACAGTTGAACTATATCCTAGGGTGATACAGAGCTATAAGGACAGAAGGAATTACTACATTATTCTTCTACTGGTTCTTGAGAGTAAATTGTATACTTCATGTTATCCGGTCATTAAGAAGTGTTGCTAGACACCACCCTTGATTAGTATATTGATGTGGTCAATTTACTACCGGCTTAGTATTGAACCTATGGGGTCGCACACTAACGAGTGTTCTGATCTTTGCTAAAGGATTAATTACTTTAGTATTTGATAATTAAATTAACAAATTTAATTAGTTAAATAAATTTAGTTATTAGTCCAAATGAAATATTATTATATTCTTCGCTAGCGCAGAGGATATAATTAATATAATGAACAAATTAAAGTTTTTTATTTGGAATAAAAAATTAAATTATCTCTTGGTTGAATATATATGATATATATTATGTAGTCATAATTGATATTTATTTATATATATAGGAGATATATAAATATTAATGAAGTATCCAATTTGGAATTGGATGGTAAATCCCATAAGAGACGTCTACAACAGGAAATCTATTTGTTATGGGATTTGAACTTTGTCTTTAGCAAAATATTAATTAATGACTTATAAGGATTTGAACTATGAACTTCATTTTGGAATAAACTTTTACCCTAAGTAAATCATTACCTCAATCAAATAGGAAAAGGGTTTGTAGGTGATGCTATATAAAGGGTGATGGAGAAAATTTGCCGTATTATTAATTCTTGAGAAGAAAAACCACTTTGTGAAAGTGAGAGTACAACACAAGCCAAGAGAGAAAATACAATTACAAGAAAAATATTTCTTGTTCTTGTAATTTGAGTTGAGATTTTTGAGAAAAATTTCAACACAATATTTCGTTCAGTTTTGTTCGCGGGTTTCATCGATTAAAGAGTTGATAGCAAGGGTCGATCTCGGTGTGGATACACATAGAGTCTTCGCACTATCGAAGAAAATTTTAAAACGAGACTCTCTTCACCAATTACGTCTTAGATCCGATCTTTGACATGTAAATAAATTTTAAACACGAAAAGTTCTGCCTAGGATTGTTACTTTCTTCCGCTGCGTGTTACGAACATCTATACGCAATCCTTCACCGACAACATCTTACAAGAACTTCTTACGGGATCGTGCAAAAATAAGAGCAAGTTAATTTTTATGGTTAAATTTCACTAAAGGTCATCCAACTAATATTCAGCTAAATAAAGTCACTTATTTATTTCTTGTCACTTAAAAGTCATTAAACTTTATCATTTTTACTTAAAAGTTCTCAAACCCTAACATATTCATATAAGAATCTAACATGGCATAAAATATACCTAGTAAATCTAAAAACACTTTCCATATCAGCATAAAATAGACCATACTCAACTTAGAACCATTCCCTCTTAAATCCAATTTGACCACATCGACTTAAAATTCTTTCCTTGACGATTACATATATATCATTACTAGAAAAAGGCTAATTTTCGACCGTCAAATCGGTCATAAATTGGTCGAAAATCGAAATTTTTCGACCGCAAAAGGTCGCTCGGAAAACACGTGGCCGCAAAATTTGCAACCGAATCAGTCGGAAATTTCTGACGGATTTGGTCGCAAGTTGAAAATAAAGGATGCATTTGAATTTAAGTGATTGCGACCGAATTGGTAGGTATATTTGTGACTGATTTGATCGCTAATCAAATTTAAAAAAAAAATTAAAATTTTCGGCCGATTCGGTCGGAAATGAAAATAATAAAATTAATATTTAATTAAATATTTCGACCGAAATAGTCATACATATTGACTATAAATTAACTAAAAAATATCATAAATGTACAATTTGCGGCCAAATCAGTCACAAATCTGGATAATTTCTGGTGATATTTGCGACTGATTCGGCCGCAAATCAGCCCCAAATGTGGAAAAATCTAAGCAGAATTCTGCTGGATTTTTAATTACACCACCTGCCAAATAAAACAGCCAACCAAACACCTAAACCAACCAACCAAACACCTATTATAACAATCCAAATATGATATTTACTACAAACTAAAGGTGTTAATCAGGCCGGTTAGACTTGGTTTAGCTTGGGTCAGCCCAGTCCAGTAAGGGGTGGGATGGGTTGGCTAGGGTAGGGGGTTGTGCCAGACAGGGTCGGGCCTTTTTTGGCTACCGGTGCACCGGAACTTGGCTAGCCCTGTAACCCCTTCAAGGCTTTTAACCGTATTCCAGCCCGCTTATTGGTTGTAATTTTTTTCAAATTCTGACCGTTGCCAGAGGTCAAAATAAAAAATAACCGTTGGGCAACAATCATTTTTTGAACTTTTAGCCATTTTGGCCTATCCCCTAACTAAAATAGCCCATTCAATCCTAATAATTGATAAATTATATTTTTAGCCTTTTAAAAATTAAAAATAGCCCCCTTTTCTTCATTTTTCTCACAACTTGCTCTCTTCTTCTATTCTAATTCTCTCTCAATTCCCTCTTGTTTATTGAATTGCTTATTGCTCTCAAGTTCTTAATTAATTAATATTTCAAGTTTTATGAATTATTTACAGTAGTCACTACAAAATTACAATTATCAAGTGAAGTGCGATTACCATTTTTGTTAGGTTCAAGTTAAATCATGCCCCGTGTTCTAGAGTGCGCTCACATGTTTGGGAACACTTTGAGGTGGTAGAAAAAAATGGACGGGTTCGCAAATTAGAGTGCAAGAATTGTGGTCGAGTCTTTAATGTTCGTCGAAAGCGGGAGGGCACAACTAGTTTAAGGAGGCATATCAAGGGTTGTCTTGAGCATTGTCACGGCCCCAGTTCGCCCTCCGTGAACTGTCGTGATGGCACCTAGTCTCTACGACTAGGTAAGCCTAACAAGTGCAGACAAAAAATCGAAACTTGTGGAAGTATAAATCAAAACCAAAATCAAAGGAACGGTATATAGAATGCCGCTCGGCAAATACAGCACAATATCTCAAACTTCTAAATCACTATCCTAAAACCCGAAAACTCACGGGAACACAAGCTGAGAGAAATATAGTAAAAATGTTCTAACTCCGGAATGTCTACATCAACACTATGATAGAAGGGCTAATACTACAAATAGAATAAAGATGGAGACTCTTCGGTCTGCGGACGTGGCAGATGTACCTCGAAGTCTCCAAAAGCTCTCCCTGCCTCAAGGATGGTAAGCCTGTGCAGAAGTACCTGGATCTGCACATGAAAAACATGCGCAGAAAGGGCATGAGTACACCACAGCGGTACTCAGTAAGTGCCAAGCCTAACCTCGGTTGGGTAGTGACGAGGAAGGTCAGGGCCCTACTAACGTTAAATAAGATACAGGTTTAACAGTGAGAAATGACAGTGTAATCAAATAACACAAGATATAGAGGACGGCAACAACTATTACAAAGCCAAGTAAAACACAGTAAAAGACATAACTCAGTTCCGAGATAACAACCGGGGATCTCCCAGGATACCGTCCTGTAGTCCCCAAATATAAATAACATATCCAGTGGATCTCTCGGGTGCAGTCCCGTAGTCCAACTCATAAATGAACAGGGGGGACCCGGAATGCAATTTCGTAGCCCCAAAGTAAACATACAGGGGAGCTCCCGGGATACCGTCCCGTAGTCCCAGAATAAAGTGCAGGGGGATCTCCCGGAATACCGTTCCGTAGTCCCAAAGTAAATACACAACAACAACAAGAATTCAATCCAATCAATTTCATATCAAAGTGAAGCAGGTAATCCTAACCTAGCATGATTCACGTAGTACAATTAAGGCAGTTAAGACATATAGAGCAATTTAGTCAAGTAGACATGTTTCTCTAAGCTACAGCAGGTTTAATATCCAAACAGTATAAGCAAGGAAAGGAGGAACACAATTCAAGGCTATTTTTAAAGAAAAACCGGATTTCCAACAATTAGCACAAGTACGCGCTCGTCACCTCACGTACGAGGCATTTCAATTACCACAATATCAATCCTAAGAGGAAAAGTCCCCCACACAAGGTTAGACAAGCCACTTACCTCGAACCGACTCAAAATCAACTAGGAACCACGCTCTTGCCATGAGTATCCGACTCCAAATGGCCCAAATCTATTAAATTCCATTTCATAATGTAAATAATACTTCAAGAAACTGATTCTACAATTAAATTCTAAGCTAATACGCGAAGTTATGAAAAATGACCAAAATGCCCCTCGGGCCCACGTCTCGGAATCGGGTGAAATTTATATTTTCAGAATCGTCGCACTCGCACGAGTCTATTTATATAAAAGTCTCCCAAATCGGATGCCAACAACCCAATCAAAACCCAATAATTCGGTCTATGAAGTTTACCCAAATTTTTCTCAAATTTTCATCCCCAATCCGAATATAATGATGAAATTAACTACAGATTGATCGAATATAACTAGAAAGGGTTAAAGAATCGTTACCCAAAGATCTCCTCTTCAAATCCCTCTCAAAATCGCCCTCTCCCGAGCTCCAATTCGATTTTTCAACTATTGAAACCAAACCCTCAAAATTTCATATTTCTGCCCAGTTATTTCTGCATCTGCGCTCATGGGACCGCATCTGCGGTACCGCTTCTGCGGACCAAAATGTCGCATCTGCGACTTTCATTAAAAAGCCCAGGAGCCGCATCTGCGGTACTTCTTTCGCAAATGCGAAACCGCTTCTGCGGTGAAACTTCCGCATCTGCGGAACCTGAAGGAACACCCAAAATCCGCATCTGCGCTTGCCTTACCGCTTCTGCGGCCCCGCACCTGCGGAACCCAAACCGCAGGTGCGGTTATGACAGATACCATCAATTTTTCTAAAATCTCTAACTTCAAAAATCTTTCCGAATTCATCCCGAGGCCCCCGGGACCTCAACCAAAAGCACCAATAACACCTAATACCTTATTCAAACTTGTACCAATCCTTAAACCACCTAAAACAACATCGGAAACTCGAATTAATCAAGGATTTAGGCCTAAGAACTCCAAATTTCCTAAAAATACGCTTTCGATCAAAAACCTAACCAAACCATGCCCGAATGACCTGAAATTTTACACACACATCCCAAATGACATGACGGAACTACTGCAACTTCCAGAATTCCATTCCGACCCTCGGATCAAAATCTCACTATCGAACCGGAAACTTCAAAATTCGACCTTTTGGCATTTCAAGCCTAAATTAGCTACGGGCCCCCAAAACACAATCCGACCACGCCCCTAAACCCGAAATCACCTAACGGAGCTAACGGAACCATC
>NW_017671806.1:38382-131418 GCF_001879085.1 Nicotiana attenuata
GAAGCAACCCTGCCTGAGCCAAAGTGGTGTACATGCTCATAAACTGTGCCAAAGTCTCCTGGAGCGCTGGAGTAGTAGTGGCAGACGTATCAGGTGTCTGGACTCCGGCTGGTACTGCTGGTGGTACCTCGGCAGTAGCTCACGTGGGTGCTCTGGCTGCACCACGAGCGCGTCCTCGGCCTCTACCCCGGCCCCGGCCTCTGACGGCTCCAGTAGGGGGCGCGGATGCCTGGCCGTCTCGAGTAGCACGTGTCCTCACCATCTGTGAGAGAGTAGAAAGACAAAAGTTTAGTTGTGATATCAAAAATCTCGCACGACAAGGAAATCAAATGAAGTGGAATTTTCCTAACAGTTACATAGCCTCTCGTAGATAAGTACAGACGTCTCCGTACCGATCAGCGAGACTCTAATAAACTGGCCTGTGTTCCGTGACTCTATGAACCTAGAGCTCTGATACCAACTATTCACGACCCCAGTTCGCCCTCCGTGAACTGTCGTGATGGCACCTAGTCTCTACGACTAGGTAAGCCTAACAAGTGCGGACAACAAATCGAAACTTGCGGAAGTATAAATCAAAACTAAAATAACTAAAGGAACGGTATATAGAATGCCGCTCGGCAAATACAATACAATATCTCAAACTTCTACATCACTATCCCAAAACCCGGAAACTCTCGGGAACACAAGCTGAGAGAAATGTAGTAAAAATGCTCTAACTCCGGAATGTCTACATCAACAGTATGATAGAAGGGCTAATACAACAAGATAGAATAAAGATGGAGACTCTTCGGTCTGCGGACGCGGCAGATGTATCTCGAAGTCTCCAAAAGCTCTCCCTGCCTCAAGGATGGTAAGCCTGTGCAGAAGTACCTGGATCTGCACATGAAAAACATGCGCAGAAAGGGCATGAGTACACCACAGCGGTACTCAGTAAGTGCCAAGCCTAACCTCGGTTGGGTAGTGACGAGGAAGGTCAGGGCCCTACTGAGGTTAAATAAGATACAGGTTTAACAGTGAGAAATGTCAGTGTAATCAAATAACATAAGATATAGAGGACAACAACAACTATTACAAAGGCAAGTAAAACACAGTAAAAGAATAACTCAGTTCCGAGATAACAACCGGGGATCTCCCAGGATACCGTCCTATAGTCCCCAAATATAAATAACATATATCCAGTGGATCTCCCGCGTGCAGTCCTATAGTCCAACTCATAAATGTGCAGGGGGATCTCCCGGAATGCAATTCCGTAGTCCCAAAGTAAACATACAGGGGAGCTCCCGGGATACCGTCCCGTAGTCCCAAAATAAAGTGCAGGGGGATCTCCCGGAATACCGTTCAGTAGTCCCAAAGTAAATACACAGCAACAACAAGAATTCAATCCAATCAATTTCATATCAAAGTGAAGCAGGTAATCCTAACCTAGCATGATTCACGTAGTACAATTAAGGCAGTTAAGACAGATAGAGCAATTTAGTCAAGTAGACATGTTTCTCTAAGCTACTGCAGGTTTAATATCCAAACAGTATAAGCAAGGAAATGAGGAACACAATTCAAGGCTATTTTTAAAGAAAAACCGGATTTCCAACAATTAGCACAAGTACGCGCTCGTCACCTCACGTACGAGGCATTTCAATTACCACAATATCAATCCTAAGGGGAAAAAGTCGCCCACACAAGGTTAGACAAGCCACTTACCTCGAACCGGCTCAAAATCAACTAGAAACCATGCTCTTGCCACGAGTATCCGACTCCAAATGGCCTAAATCTATTGAATTCCATTTCATAATGTAAATAATACTTCAAGAAACTGATTCTACAATTAAATTCTAAGCTAATACGCGAAGTTATGTAAAAATGACCAAAACGCCCCTCGGGCCCACGTCTCGGAATCGGGTGAAATTTATGTTTTCAAAATCCTCACACTCGCACGAGTCGATTCATATAATAATCTCTCAAATCGGATGCCAACAACCCAATAATTCGGTCTATGAAGTTTACCCAAATTTTCATCCCCAATCCGAATTTAAATGATGAAATAAACAAAAGATTGATGGAATATAACTAGAAAGGGTTAAAGAATCATTACCCAAAGATCTCCTCTTCAAATCCCTCTCAAAATCGCCCTCTCCTGAGCTCCAATTCGATTTTTCAACTTTTGAAACCAAACCCTCAAAATTTCATATTTCTGCCCAGCTATTTCCGCATCTGCGGTCATGGGACCGCATCTGCGGACCAAAATGTCGCATCTGCGACTTTCATTAAAAAGCCCAGGAGCCGCATCTGCGGTACTTCTTTCGCAGATGCGAAACCGCTTCTGCGGTGAAACTTTCGCATCTGCGGAACCTGAAGGGACACCCAAAATCCGCATCTGCGCTTGCCTTGCCGCTTCTGAGGCACCGCACCTGCGGAACCCAAACCGCAGGTGCGGTTATGACAGACACCAGCAATTTTTCTGAAATCTCTAACTTCAAAAATCTTTCCGAAATCATCCGAATTCATCCCGAGGCCCCCGGGACCTCAACCAAAAGCACCAATAACGCCTAATACCTCATTCAAACTTGTACCAATCCTTAAAGCACCTAAAACAACATCGGAAACTCGAATTAATCAAGGATTTAGGCCTAAGAACTCCAAATTTCCTCAAAATACGCTTTCGATAAAAAACCTAACCAAACCATGCCCGAATGACCTAAAATTTTACACACACATCCCAAATGAAGCGACGGAACTACTGCAACTTCCGGAATTCTATTCCGACCCTCGGATGAAAATCTCACTATCGAACCGGAAACTTCAAAATTCGACCTTTCGGCATTTCAAGCCTAAATTAGCTACGGGCCCCCAAAACATAATCCGACCACGCCCCTAAACCCGAAATCACCACGGAGCTAACGGAACCATCGGATTTCCGTTCTGAGGCCGTCTTCACACTGTTCCGACTACGGTTAACTTTCCAACACTTAAGCTCTCATTTTGGGACTAAGTGTCCCAAAACTCTCCGAAACTCAAAACCGAACATCCCGGCAAATCAGAATAGTTGAAATAAACTTGGGGAAAGCAGTTAATAGGGGATCGGGGGGTAAATTCCATAAACGACCGGCCGGATCGTTACAAGCGTCCTCCAGGAATTCATATTTAATTTGATTTGAGACAATTTGTGTTATTTTGAATTTGTTAGACTTATTTAAGCTTAATGTGTAAGTTTATTAGAAAAATTAATTTGAAGTATTATTATACAATTAAAATATAGAATGAAAGCCTTTGAAGTTTGATCCTTACATATTGGACTTATTAAATAATTTTATGTAGACACTTAATTTCAACTTTAAAATTAAAATTAAAATTTCAAATTTAAAACTTCAAAGTTTAAAAGTTTAATTTTGTGCCTTAAAATAATTATGTTATTATTTAAAAGTTTACGAACACTTAAGTATCAATTACATTGAATAAGGAAACAAATATATTTTTAAAAAAATTAACCCGGCCCAGTCCGGACCCGATAAGCCCGAACCCGGACGGGCCCAATAAAACCCGGAATATCCCAACCCACTACCAGCCTGGAACCCCAGCCCATTAACCAGTCCGCCCCACTAAGAGGACTGGCTGTTTTTTCCCATGTCCAGCCCGTCTGGTAAATACCGTAATATATATAACAATCCAACCAACTAATAAAACAACATTAATTCTGATCAACCAATTATCAAAATACTAACTTAAATTCATAAATTAAAAATGTCTCTAACTTCAACTCTAAAATATAGCATGCACATTCAACTAGCTAATTCTAGTCAGACTCAGTCTTCCTCAGACTCAGACTCCATTGTAAATTGATTGCCTTTCTTGCTTTTCTTTTTTAGCAATTTTTGGATCAAAGCTCGAGTTGCGTCCCATTATTGGGAAGTTTGATCCATTCTTTGACGCATAACTTTCATGTCTTCTTGGGAAACTGAAGCCCTAGCGAAATGTTGCTGGACGACGGGAGGATGACTGTACTCCAAGCACGTAGACTCGACCTTATTTTATTTTCACGAGAAATAAAGAAAAAAAGTAAAATGAGTAAGAAAACAAACATGCAACTTTTTCAAACTAATACCAAAATAGATAATTATATAATATCTATACCTTTATTCACGCCACCTGCCGCCTGTGTTCATATTGTAATCATATCCTCTAGGGCCGACTGAGTTCTTTCAGGTTGAGTTTGTCGCCATGCATCAAGATCATTATGATACTTATCCTGAAATAAAACTAATATACGTTATATAAATAACACAATCCTAAAAAATGATATAGTGTTGGAGTTGTGGTCATAAAATGTCTCTGAAGTACGTGGTTCAACCCATCCTTCTCTTGTGCCCTTCTTCTTCTTCTTCTTCTTGTGGGTCTCCGCGAAGACCTCAACATGAGTCACATCTCCCCCACGTTCCTTTTTCTAATAATTAAAAAGTAATTATATATATATATATATGCATACTTGTAAAACTAAGAAATATTTTATAATGAAATTACCAATCTTAAACTATGGACTACAAAACTAATAGAACCTCCAGTATGCAACGCTCCACCCTTAGTAGAAGCTCTATTTAACTTTGTCTGTTCACTCTTCTTCTTCCACTCAGCGGTGTTTCAGTTCTCCAAGAGCTGGTTCCAGACATCTACATGAACCACCATACTGGCCTTGAAGTTATCCTTTGTCTTGTTGTTGACATCCATCATAGTATTAAACAAATTGTCAAAAAAGTTCTTCTCGATATGCATGACATCAAGATTATGCTGAAGAAGATTGTGCTTCCAATAAGGTAACTCTAAGATAATGCTTTGTTTAGTCCAGTTGTGTGTAACACCATAACCAGGTATCTTATTAGACTGCATACGGAGACTCGAGGTAGATTTGTTGGCGTCCGCAGACCTTGAAGTCCCTTTCCTTTCCCCACTTTTACTGTTCATTTCTTTCGAAATAGTTGTATTTAATTTTGAATTTGATTGTATACTTCTAGTCGCTCGTGTACCCGTGACTCCAAATATTTAGGAGCAGATATTATCACGTGACTTATATCAGTATTATGTTAGACTGGGTTTTTACTTCTCGATGTATTTCATCATTGTGTCTTTAACTATTAAATCGGATATTTAATTATGCCACGCCAGCTTGCTAGCAAGAGGATGTTAGACGCTATCACGGCCCCAAGGTTGGGATTCCGGGTCGAGACAAGTTGGTATCAGAGCACTAGGTTGCCTAGGTCTCACAAGTCATGAACAAGCTTAGTAGAGTCTGGAGGATCGGTATGAGATACGTCTGTACTTATCTTCCGGAGGCTATGGAGTTTAGGGGAAAAAATTTGACTTCCTTCATTCCCTATCGTGCGATTTTGTTCTATCATTGATGTTTGATTCATTCTATTCTTGTTCCCTCAAAGATGGCGAGAACACACATAACATCTACAATCGGGCAGGAGCTGGAGCCCTCTGTTGCAGCTATTATCAGGGGCAGAGGCCGAGGCCGAGGTCGATCTAGAGGCCAAGGCAGAGGTAGAGCTCAGCCTAGAGCTCGAGCACCAGCACCAGCAGTGGGGTCTCAGATTGATCATGAGGAGGAGGTCCCAACTCAGACCGTACCTGTCGAACCAGCTTAGGTCCTAGAGGAATTCATAGCCACTCCAGTGCTTCAAGACGCTCTAGTCCGCTTGGTAGGCCTTATGAATGTGGCCCATACCGGTGCATTTCTGGTTGCACCAGCCGTCTTTCTATCTAGGGGAGGAGCACAAACTCCCGCTACTCACACTCTGGAGCAGGTGGCTCCTCTATATTAGACTCCAGCAGCCCAGGCAGTTGGTGTAGTTCAGCCGGTTGTTGCGGCACAGGCCAGGGATAGTGTTACATCCCATGTTTTCGTACGTGAAAGTACGCCATAAGTAAATTGATGAAAGCTCGGAAATGAGATGTTACATCCCGCATTTTCATACGTTAAAGTTTCATCGTAAGTTAATCGACGTAAGCTCGGGAATGAGATTATTTTGAGATTATAAGTATTATGCTATTTCAAACAAGTGATAAGTAAATTAGTGAAGTTTAAAGGGTAAATGAATCAAAGAAAATGAATTTCGTTTAAGGTTGTCAGTTTGGGATAAAATACGACCCGAGCTAAAATACCCGGTATTGATAGACTAGTGCCATACAAGGTACCACATGACCATGATAGTAAGGTATATAAAGTGTGTTAAAAGTGAGTAGTATTTTAAGAAATTTGAGATAATTCTTAATTATGTGGGTAAATGGTTAATTATTGATTTAAGTAGATAAGTGTAAGAATTATTTTGTCCACGTGGGACTATGACAATTAAAGTAAAGTATGACCAATGTGTATGAAGGATACAGTGGTGTCACATTTTGGGGATAAGCATGCTTGCTAAGCCTTGAAGTTTATTTAGGTGGCAAGATTTAAGGATATATGCACCAACTTATCTCATTTTTGTGAAGAAGGTTATTAAGAAGGCAAAAGATTGTACGACATTTATGGACTCCTTTTCTTATAGTAAGCAAAGTCCCATCCCTAATTAGTAATATTGTTTATAAGTCTTAAAGTGGGATGCTAAGATTTTCTAAGTAACGGATGGAGCTCAAACAATTCATATGAAACTGCATAATACAATAGCAGCGTGGAATCACGATTCTAAAGGAGTACGGTACAATCTTTCTCAAGGATATCATATTTTTCCCTACTTTGATCCATCATTACATGTTTTGTCGCGTTTAACGGGTGTTGGAAGGATTGTCAAGAGAATCGGCTCAGGTGTGTTAAGGCTATCCCTTCTTTCCTTTTGGCATTGTAACGACTCGGCCTGTCATTTTGAGAATTATAGCCCTGATCCCCTATTTACTGCTTTCCCTGTATCTTTTTCTGCTTATGTGACTTGCCGGGAGGTTTCGTTTTGGTTTTTGGAGCATTTTGGGATACTTAGTACCTAAACGGAGGCTTAAGTCTTAGGATTTGGACCGTAGTCGGAACTGTGTGAAGACGACACTGGAATGGAGTTCTGTCGATTCCGTTAGCTTCTTTGGGTGATTTTGGGCTTAGGGACGTGTCCGGATTGTGTTTTGGAGGTCTGTAGCTGATTTAGGCTTGAAATGGCGAAAGTCGAATTTTTTTTGAGATTTTGACCGGTAGTGGACTTTTTGACATCGGGGTCGGAATTCGATTCCGGAAGTTGGAGTAGGTCCGTAAGGTTGAATATGACTTGTGTGCAAAATTTGAGGTCATTCGGACGTGGTTTGATAGGTTTCGGCATCGGTTGTGGAAATTCGAAGTTTCATGTTCTTTAAGTTTGAATTGGAGGGTGAATCGTGATTTTAGCGTTGTTTGATGCAATTTGAGGGCTCGCCTAAGTTCGTATGATGTTTTAGGACTTGTGGGTATATTTGGTTGAGGTTTCGGGGGCCTCGGGTGAATTTCGGATGGTAAACGGATCAAGTTGTGTTTTGGGAGAAACAGCTGAAGTGTGCTGCATCTGATATAATCGCACTTGCGCAGGATCGACTGCAGGTGCGAGCCCGCAGAAAAGAGCCGATGGACGCAGGTGCGGTTGGAGGAGTTTGGTCTGTGGGCGCAGGTGCGAGAGAAGGACTGCAGAAGCGGAGTCACCTTTGCGGAAGGTGGAGCGCGAAAGAGGAAGGCCTGGAGCTGGATAGTCGCAGATGCAGATAGGCTTCTGCGGGAGCGGGTGCGCAGGTTCGACCCATGTGTCGCAGAAGCGGATTTTGGACCTTAAGTGAAGTCCTCACCTGCAATGGCTTTTCTGCAGGTCCGGAACTGCAGATGCGGTTATCTCCTCGCAGAAGCGAAATCCCTAGGCAGATTTAAAAGTTCATGATCGAGGGTTTATGTCATTTTTCACCATTTGGACTTGAGAGATCGAAATTTGGCAATTTTCGGAGAGATTTTCACGTGGATGTTCGGGGTAAGTGATTCTTACCTGGTTCTGGTTAATTCCCATGATTATGTCTTTTAATTTCATCATTAAATTAGTGATTTGGGTTGGAAAATTGGGAAAATTTTGAGAAAAGTTATTAGGCTGAATTTTGGGATTTTGATCGAGATTTTGGTATTGAATTTGAGTAATTTTGGAATGAGTGAACTCGTGAGTGGATGGGTGTTCATATTTTGTGACTTTTACTCGATTCCGAGACGAGAAACTAGGGAGGCTTTTTGGGCGATTTTCCAATTTCTTGCTTTAGCTTTGATTTCATTAGCTAGATTAGTTTCTTGTAGTTGTATTTATGATATGTAACTGATTTTGGCTAGATTTGGGCCATTCGGAGTCGGATATTCGTGGGAAAAGCATTGTTACAGATTGATTGAGCTTCGTTCGAGGTAAGTGGCTTGCCTAACCTTGTGTGGGGGAACTCCCCTCAAGATTTGGTATTGTTCTTGATATGTGAGCACCTTGTACGTGAAGTGACGAGTGCGTACACGGGCTATTTGTTGTAAAAATCCATTTTTATTAAGTAATAACCCGTTTCACTTTATTTGAGTTACACTAGCATATGTAATTATCCTGTTTAGTTTAGACCAGCATGTCTACGTGTCTTAATTGTTTATCTGTACTCTGTGCAGCATGCTTAGTGAATTCCCTATTTTCTTCATCGACTTGTACTTAGTCTAAATTGTAGGATTTCGCGTTGTAGCTGTTATTTCCATTGATTGAGCTGTGTATTTACTTTTGGGACTACAGAACGGTATTCCGAGAGACCCCCTGCATATTTATTTTGGGACGACGGAACGGTATTCCGGGAGATCCCCCTGTCTTGTATATTTACTTTGGGACAACGGAACGGTATTTCGGGAGATCCCCCTGTCTTGCATATTTACTTTGGGACTACGAAACGGTATTTCGGGAGATACCCCTGCACATTTATGTTTGGGACTACGAGACGGTATCTCGGGAGATCCCCGGTTGTTATCTATGTGTACTGAGCTGTTACCTTTCTATGATTTCATTCTTGTTAAATTTCAATCTTTATTTTACTGCGATATTTCACATTGTCTTATTCTTATTATATATATACCAGTAGGGCCCTGACCTGACCTTGTCACTACTCGACCGAGGTTAGGCTTGGCACTTACTGGGTACTGTTGTGGTGTACTCATGCCCTTTCTTGCACATATTTTTCGTGTGCAGATCCAAGTACCTCATACCATGCTCGTTATTAGTTGCACAGTTGTTCCCATTTCGAAGACTTTTAGGTACATCTGCCGCGTCCGCAGACCTCGGAGTCCCCTTTTGTCCCTTCTGATGTTGTTTCCCTTTAATTTATTCTAGTATAGATGTTCAGAACAGTTGACAAAGATCTTAGAAGCTTGTGACTTACGGTTATTTGTTAACTTTAAGTTTTTCATTTCATTTCTACAAATGTTAGGCTTACCTAGTCGAAGAGACTAGGTGCCGTCACGATAATTCACGGAGGGAGAATTGGGTCGTGATAAGTTGGTATTAGAGCTCTAGGTTCATAGATGTCGTGAGTCACAAGCCGGTTTATTAGAGTCTTGCAGATCGGTACGGAGACGTCTGTACTTATCTTCGGGAGGCTATGGAACTATTAGGAAAATTTTACTTATTTTGATGCCTTGTCGTGCGAAATTTGTTGACTTTGAAATTTAAAACTTTTGTCTTCTATTCTCTCACAGATGGTGAGGACACGTGCAGCCGGAGATGACCAGGCACCCGCGCCCCCTACTAGAGCAGCCAAAGGCCGGGGCAGGGGTAGAGGCCGAGGACGCCCATGTGGTGTAGCCAGAGCACCCGAGTGAGCTGTTACAGAGGAGCCATCAGTAGCTCCAGTCGGAGCACAGACACCTGAGATGCCTACTACTACTACACCAGCTCTTCAAGAGACCCTTGCACAGTTAGGGAGCATGTTCGGTACTCTAGCTCAGGCAGGGTTGATTCCCTTTGCTCCAACCACATCTCAGGCAGGGGGAGGAGCATAGACTCCCGCCACCCACACCCCAGAGCAGCGGGTTCAGATTGATTAGATTCCAGAGGTTATACCGGTGCCACCTATAGCCCCAGTTCAGGCGGAGGGTAGGGCAGCAGTTTTAGCAGAGGAGCAGCATAGGCTCGAGAGGTACCAGAAGTACCACCCTCCTACCATCAGTGGTTTGGAAATAGAGGACGCTCAGAGTTGTCTGGAGGAGTGCCACCGTATCCTTCGTACTATGGGCATAGCAGAGTCGAGTGGGGTTTCTTTCACTGCATTTCAGCTTCGAGGAGCAGCCTAACAGCGGTGGCATGCTTATGAGTTCAGCAGTCCGGCTGAGGCAGCTTCTCTTACATGGAATTAGTTTTCGGACATGTTTTTGAGAGAGTATGTCCGTCAGAACCTTAGGGACGCATGACGCGCGGAGTCTGAGCAGTTGCGCCAGGGTGCTATGACTGTTTCAGAGTATGCAGTTCGTTTCAGTGACTTGGCTAGACATGCACCGGCTTTAGTTCCTACGGTTCGAGAGAGGGTCTGCCGGTTTATTGAGGGACTCCATCCCAGCATCAGGACTAGCATGACCCGCGAGTTAGAGATAGATATCTCATATTAGCAGGTTGTGAGTATTGCCAGGAGAGTGGAGGGCATGCTTGCTCGGGAGAGAGAGGAGAGAGAGGCTAAGAGGTCTCGAGAGTCTGACCATTATTCTGGGGCCCCTGCCTCAGCTGCAGTTCGACATGGTAGGGGCTATGTGAGTCGCCCCATTCATTCAGCTCTTCCAGCCGCCAGTGGTATTCCAGCTCCTCCTAGGCCCCAAGAGCCCTATTATGCACCTCAAGTATCTAGTGTGCCTCCTACACGGGGTGCTTTTAGCGGCCAGTCCAGCAGACCTGGCCTGAGCCAGCCATAGCAGCTACGCCCTCACAGAGCTTGTTTTGAGTGTGGTGACACTCGCCATATAGTGAGGGATTTCCCCGGACTTAGGAGGGGTGCACCTCCACAGACTTCTCAGCCACAGCATGCTCCACCGGGTCCTCAGGCCATGATTCCAGCACCAGCTACTACCCCACGTGCTCAACCAGCTCGAGGTGGAGGTCGGGGAGGTAGAGGTCGCCCTAGAGGGGGAGGCCAGGCCAGGTACTATGCCCTTCCTGCTTGTACAGAGGCAGTTGCTTCCGACTCTGTCATTATAGGTATTGTTCTGGCCTGTCATAGAGATGCATCGGTTCTATTCGATCCAGGCTCCACTTATTCAAGTGTGTCATCTTATTTTGCCCCGTATTTGGGCGTGGCCCGTGATTCTTTGAGTTCCCCTATTTATATGTCTACTCCTGTGGGAGATTCTCTTGTTGTGGACCACGTGTATTGATCGTGCTTGATTGCTCTTAGTGGTTTTGACACCAAAGCCAACTTATTATTCCTCAGCACGGTAGACTTTGATGTTATCTTGGGCATGGACTGGTTGTCAGCCCATTATGCTATTCTTGATTTTAACGCCAAGACCGTGACGCTGGCTATGCCAAGTTTTCCACGATTAGAGTGGAGGGGTACCTTAGATTACACTCCCAGCAGAGTTATTTCATTTCTTAAAGCTCAACGAATGGTTGAGAAGGGGTGTGACCCGTATCTAGCTTATGTGAGAGATATCAGTATTGATACCCCTAAAGTTGAGTCAGTTCCAGTAGTGAGGGACTTTCCAGATGTGTTTTCAGCTGATCTTTCGGGCATGCCGCCCGACAGAGATATTGATTTTGGCATTGATTTGTTGTCGGGCACTCAACCCATCTTTATTCCTCCATACCATATGACCCCTCCTGAGTTGAAGGAGTTGAAGGAAAAGTTACAGGAATTGCGTGATAAGGGCTTCATTCAGCCCAGTGTGTCACCTTGGGGTGCTCCTGTCTTATTTGTGAAGAAAAAGGATGGTTTTATGCGTATGTGCATTGATTATTGCCAGTTGAACAAAGTCAGAGTGAAGAACATGTATCCTTTTCCTCGTACTGACGACCTATTTGATCAGTTACAGGGTGCCACAGTGTTTTCCAAGATTGACTTGCATTCAGGTTATCATTAGTTGAATATTCGGGAGCCATATATCCCGAAGACTGCTTTCAGGACTCGGTATGGTCATTACGAGTTCCTTGTGATGTCATTTGGGTTGACCAATGCTCCAGCAATATTTATGCATTTGATGCACAGTGTATTTCGGCCCTATATTGACTCATTCGATGTTGTCTTTATTGGCGACATTCTGGTGTACTCCCGGAGTCGGGAGGATTATGAGAAGCACCGGAGGACTGTGCTTCGGACCTTGAGAGAGAAGAAATTATATGCAAAGTTCTAAAAAATGTGAGTTCTGGTTAGATTTCATGGCATTTTTCGATCACGTGGTGTCGAGTGAAGGGATCAAGGTGGATCCGAAGAAGGTGGAAGCAGTGCAGAGTTGGCCCAGACCGTCCTCAAATACAGAGATCCGGAGCTTCCTTGGTTTGGCGGGGTATTACCGTCGATTTGTTGAGGGATTCTTATCTATTGCAGCACCTATGACCATCCTGACCTAGAAGGGTGCTCCGCTCAAGTGGACAGAGGAGTGTGAGGAGAGCTTTCAAATGCTCAAGACAGCTTTGACTACAACCCAATATTGGTATTGCCTATAGGTTCGGGGTTTTATACTATTTATTATGATGCGTCACGAGTTGGTCTCAACGCGGTGTTGATGCAAGATCGTAGGGTGATTGGCTACGCGTCCAGTCAGCTGAAGGTGCATGAAAAGAACTATGCCGTCCATGACCTTGAGTTAGCAGCTATTGTTCGTGCCTTGAAGATTTGGAGGTACTATTTATACGGTGTCCCTTCTGAGATCTACACTGATCACTGGAGTTTGCAGCATCTGTTCAAGCAGAAGGATCTCAACTTGCATCCGCGGAGATGGTTAGAGGTGCTTAAGGATTATGATATCACCATTTTGTACCATCCCGGGAAGGCCAATGTGGTGGGCGATGCCTTGAGTCGCAGGGCGGGGAGTTTGGGAAGCTTAGCATATTTGCCAGCCGCAGAGAGGCTAGTGGCACTAGATGTTCATGCCTTAGCCAACCAGTTTGTTAGATTGGATATTTCTGAGCCGAGTCGAGTTTTGGCTTGTGTGGTCTCCCAGTCTTCTCTTTATGATCATATCAGGGAGTATCAGTATAATGACTTCCATCTGCTTGTCCTTAAGGACACGGTTCAGCACAGTGATGCTAAGGAGGTCACTATTGGGGATGATGGTGCATTGAGGATGCAAGGCAAGCTATGTGTGCCCAATGTAGACAAATTGCGTGAGTTGATTCTTTAGGAGGCTCACAGCTCACGGTACTCCATTCATCCGGGTGCCACGAAGATGTATCAGGACTTGAGGCAGCATTATTGGTGGCGTAGAATGAAGAAGGACATAGTGGAATATGTAGCCCGGTGTCTAAATTGCCAGCAGGTGAACTATGAGCATCAACGGCCGGGTGGATTGCTTCAGAAGTTAGAGATTCGGGAGTGGTGATAAATATGGATTTTAACCTATTATATGCTCTCTTTTGCTTAGGTTTTGGGTCGAAAATGCGTAAAGGTATTCCCGAAAACTAACTTAATGTGCTTGCTTGCAGGGTTTGGTCAAAATGAGGCAAAGAAGCCATAATCAACTCATGAAGGAGTTAAATTTGCACAAGTTCAAAGCTGGGACTGGAGCGCTGACCGCGATGGAAAAGAGCGACCGCGTAAGGTCCATCACTGAAGCAGCCACAAATACGCGGTCCGCAGAACTGAGATTCAGAGAGGCTGTTTTGGGTACAATAGTGACCGCTGACCCTGATGGAAAAGCGCGGCCCCAAAATATCTGGCGCGGTTGCGATGGTAATTTCGCTGAGGGTGTACTCCTAGATTCAGAGACCCTGTAAGTTAAGCTTTGCTTGAAGAACGCAGTCCCCGTCCAAATTACGTGGCCGTGGTGTAAGCTAATGCGGACGCGGACGCGGACGCGGTGGGTTTTACGCCATCTGTGAACAGGTCCCAGTCCAGATCAAATATGGAGAAACAGACCGCGGTCATTATTCCGCGGCCGTGGTAGCTCAATCACGGATGCGGTCAGAATTACGCCTTCGCGAAACCTCTGTAGGGGCATTTTTGTCCGGGAATTTCAGCCTAGTACTAATAGATTTTTCTCACATTTTTAGGGTATGTAATATTTTGCTGAGCACGTGAACGGCTGGTTTTTACCTTTTTGAGTAATCTTAGAGTAGATTTGTTTTCAATCTTTAGATTTTCATCTTGTAATTGAATATTATGGCTTATATTTCATCTCCATCTTTGATTTCTACTATTATTATGAGTAGCTAAACCCCATAGCTAGAGTTGTGACCCATCCCTAGTGTGGGTATTTAATGGGTCACGAATTTTAGGGCTTAATTGTTTATGGGTTAGTGATATTTGGCTTAATTCATGCTTTAATTGTAGAATTGGTGGTTGCAAACACTGATTCGTGCCTTGATGACTTAGACTCTTCTTGAGAAAGAGAGACTAAGTCTAGGAAAATTAGGCTAACAAGGAATTGGGGTGCATTCAAGAGATTGATAGCCCCAATTAAAGGGTTAAACCTAGAGATAGTAATACCCGACTTGAGCCAATATCATTTGTTATGCATGAACACCCATCTGGACTTGAGAAAGTCAAATCGGGCAAAGTCACTCAAACTACCGAGAGGTATAGAGTGAGCACTTATGTATGATGGTTATATCACGACCCCAATCATAACAAGCTTGCCCTGAATTCTCGATACCCGTTAGATATCCACCTAGGCGGAAGTCACTGCCCTAGTCCCTTTTAATCCTTGAAAACAACCAACAAAAATAGTGTACTTAGCCTATTCTATCATATTATAGTATAGAATTAGAATTATAATCAATCATGACCATGTTTGGAGGTGCAATTTGGAACAACATGCACATCTAGATTAGTTAGATACCTAACTCCAAATCAATTAAATCCCTATGGAAATCGATCCCGACCTTTGTTGGGTAAAACTGCACCGACCATCCTTGCCACTCGATAGTGGTACAGGCTTGGAACCGATCACTTTTTGGCGCCGTTGCCGGGGAGTTAGACGATTTTAGCTATCTATCTAACTATTTGTGTGTCTTATTTTTCTTTCCTTCTGGTTTTCTAATTTGTTTGTGAATTGCTCTTAGGTACAATATGGCTCTTAACAATGATGCTCCCGAAAAGTTGCCTTTGGGGGAGGAGGTAGATGATGATAATGTGGATGAGATTCAACCCGAACCACAAGCACAAAGGAGTGGACGACCGCTCATGATAATAGTCCAAACCCTCCCCCACCTCCAACAAGGGCAGCACACTGGACGTTACCCAATGAAGGATACGCAAGTGCAATAGTCCCACCCCAGATTAGGGCGGGCAACTTCCAAATAACCAACGTTATGCTTACACTCTTAGAACATAGGGGTTTCTTCACCGGATCCCCACACCAAAATGCCTATAAGCATCTCAAGGGTTTTGTGGATACATGCTGGGGGAGAAAGCAAACAAACTTTTCTGAGGACGCGTTGAGATTAAGGCTTTTCCCATTCTCTCTAAGGGGGAAGGCTTTGGATTGGCTTGAGAGGTTGCTACAACCATTCCATCACTACTTGGGATGAGTTGGCCGAAAAATTCATAGCAAAGTTGTTCTCGCCGGGGCATATGGCGACGCTGAGAGATGAGATCCTTGCCTTTAAACAAGAGCCAAATGAACCGCTTCATGAGATTTAGGAAAGGTATCGGACGATGGTTAAAGAATGTCCGAACAATGACATGACCGAAGCCATGATCCATCAAACATTCTACCGTGGCATCAACACTACCAACCAGTGTGTAGTTAACCAACTAGCAGGGGGAAACTTTATGAACACACCTTATGCTGTGGCGTGTGATATGCTTGATGAGATGGCAGATACTTCCTCGGTGTGGCAAAGTCGAGCTAATGTTCCACAAGGTGATCCCAATGTCATTCACCTACACAAAGAGCTCCATGACCACGGCCAAGCAATAGCAGAGTTAACTACAACAATGTACCCGTTGGCTAAAGCTCAATTGCAACAAGTTCAAGGCCAAGACAAGTGAATGCCATGGAAGGGGTAAATATGATGGTCAACAAGAAGTGGCAAAGAGGTCAACAAGGTCAAGGAAATCCGGATCAATTTAAGAAAGGTAGTAGTGGTTACAACCAAGATGATGGGTATGATGATCAAAGTGAAGAAGTTCAGTATGTGAACAACTACCAAGGACAACGGGGCAATGCTCCAAATCAACAACAATAGTGGATATCCCAAGGAAATGGGGGAATCAAAACCAACAAGGAAATTGGAATAGTGGGGACAACAACAACCAAAGCAACTGGGGGAACAACAATCTGGGGGCAACCAGGGTAACTGCGGTGGCAACAACAATAGCATTTGGGGAGGCAACAACAACCAAGTGGGTTGTAATAACGGTAATCAGGGGAATTGGGGGCCAGGCTTTCAAAGGCCTTCGATGTATCAACAACCAAACAACCCGCCTCCATTTCCGTCTCAAGGTCCTAGCTCATCAAACAATGAGATGGGAAGGATTGAGTCAATGTTTGAGCAAATAATGAAGAAAAATGCCGACTCCGATGCCCAGTTGGCGTCCCATAATACTTCTATCCGCAACTTGGAGGTCCAACTTGGCCAGATTTCGCAAGCTTTGAACACTCGCCCTAAGGGGGCACTACCTAGTGACACGGTAGTAAACCCGAAGGGAGGGAATAATACGGGCCATGGTATGGCGGTGACTACAAGGAATGGTAGAGGTGGTGTTGATAATACCTCTAATGCAAGAAAGGTTGTGAGTGATGATGGGTTGGTGCAAGAGAATGATGAGCAAAGCAATGATGTGCAAGTGAGTGATGATATTTTGAATGAAAAAGTGAGAATTGACATTGATGACAACGTAGAGGAAACACAAATGATGTGAACCCGTCTAGGGAACACGTGATAGACATACCGAAAACGGTAGTGCCCAAAGCCAAGGCTCCTTTGCCAAGGCCTCCTCCACCATACCCTCAGAGGCTTGCAAAACAAAACATTGAGAACCAGTTCAAAAAATTTATTGATATGATGAAGAGTTTGTCGATAAATGTACCTTTGGTGGAGGCTCTAGAACAAATGCCAGGATATGCCAAGTTTATGAAGGACTTGGTAACAAATAAGAGATCCATGAATTGTGAAACGATCAAGATGACACACCTAGTGGGTGCCATTGTACATTCCATGGACCCAAAGCTAGAGGACCCCGGTGCTTTTACAATGCCGTGCACCATTGGTAGTGCCGATTTTGCCAAAGCTTTGTGCGTCTTGGGGGCAAGCATTAACTTGATGCCATATTCTGTGTTTAAAACATTGGGGATTGGGCAGCCAAGGTCCACTTCCATGAGGATGCAAATGGCGGATAGGACAATGAAAAGGCCATTGGGGATCATTGATGATGTGTTAGTGAGGGTCGACAAGTTCATACTTCCCGCGGATTTTGTGATTCTTGACTGCGAGGTTGACTATGAGGTGCCAATCATATTGGGGAGACCTTTCCTAGATACAGGGAAGGCTATAGTTGATGTGGAAGTAGGGGAGCTCACCTTCCGGGTGGGTGATGAAAAAGTTGTGTTCCATGTCTGCAAGTCAATGAGGCAGCCCAATAGCAACGAAGTATGTTCATTTGTGGATTTTGCGACTGAGGTGATTGTTGAAGACACCAGTGTTGTGATAAATGTGGAGGACCCTTTGGAAGCTGTGTTGTTGAACCATCATGTGGTGGAGGATGAAGGCTTGGTGGAATATGTCAATGCTGTGCAAGGAATGGGTTCTTACACATATGAGCGGAAACTTTGCTTGATCTTGAGAACCCAAAGACTCCACCAACAAAGCCCTCAATCGAGGAGCCTCCCGTATTGGAGTTGAAGCCTTTGCCTTCACACCTCAGGTATGAATTCTTAGGCCCTTGTTCAACTTTACCTGTTATTCTTTCTTTGTGCTTAACTAACATGCAGGTAGATGCCACCCTTGCGGTTCTCCAAAGAAGGAAGAAGGCAATTGGATGGACTCTAGCTGATATTCGGGGGATAAGCCCCGCCTTTTGCATGCACAAATATACTTGAGGATGATGTCAAACCCTTCATGGAACATCAAAGGAGTTTGAATGAGGCCATGCAAGAGGTCATAAAGAAGGAAATTATCAAATGGCTCGATGTAGGGGTTATGTACCCCGTTTCGGATAGTTCATGGACTTTGCCGGTACAATGTGTGCCGAAGAATGGGGGGGGGGGGGGGAGGGGTATGAGTGTGGTCACAAATGAGCGAAATGAGTTTATCCCTACCAGGACTGTCACCGGATGGAGGGTATACATGGATTACCGAAAGCTGAACAAGGTGACCCGCAAAGATCATTTTCCATTGCCCTTTCTTGACCAAATGTATAGACTTGCCGGTCGTGCCTACTATTGCTTTTTGGATGGGTACTCAGGTTACAACTAGATTTTGATTGCACCGGAAGACCAAGAGAAAACCACCTTCACATGTCCTTATGGCACCTTTGCATTCTCACGGATGCCATTTGGTTTGTGTAATGCACTGGCTACCTTTCAGCGGTGTATGATGGCTATATTTACGGACGTGGTGGAGGACTTCTTGGAAGTGTTCATGGATGATTTTAGTGTTGTGGGTGACTCTTTTGAAGAATGCTTGGGTAATCTTGACAAAGTGTTGGCCCGATGTGAAGAGACCAACTTAGTACTTAATTGAGAGAAGTGCTACTTTATGGTTGAGGAGGGCATTGTCCTCGACCATAAGATCTCAAAGAATGGTATTGAAGTGGACAAAGCGAAGATTGAAGTGATTTCAAAACTCCCTCCTCCTACTTCCATCAAGGGAGTTAGGAGCTTTCTTGGGCATGCAGGTTTCTACCGGAGGTTCATCAAAGACTTATCAAAAGTGGTGAATCCCTTGTGCAAGTTGTTGTAAAAGGATGCAAAGTTTGTGTTTATTGATGATTGCATGAAAGCTTTTGAGCTTCTCAAGTATAGATTGACGACCACTCCCATCATCATCACACCCAATTGGAGCTTACCATTTGAGCTCTTGTGCGATACTAGTGACGCTGCGGTAGGAGCGGTTTTGGGGCTAAGGATCAACAAGATATTTTATCCGGTCTATTATGCAAGCAAAACAATGAATGATGCCCAAGTCAATTATACTGTGACCGAGAAAGAGTTGCTAGCCATTGTCTTTGCCATGGAAAAGTTCAGGCCATATCTCATGGGTACCAAAGTGATTGTGCACACTGATCACGCGACACTCCGTTACTTGAAGACAAAAAAGGACTCTAAGGCTAGGTTGATGAGATGGGTTCTATTGCTTCAAGAGTTTAGCCTTGAAATAATTGATCGAAAAGGATGTGAAAACCAAGTGGCAGACTACTTGTCCCGCTTAGAAGAGGAGGGGAGACCCATGATGGCCTCAAATTAATGATTCGTTTCCGGATGAACAACTCCTCTCTGCATCTTTGAATAGTATGCCTTGGTTCGCCGATGTGGCTAACTTTCTTGTGACCGACATTGTCCCGTGTGAGCTCTCTTCTAACGAAAGGAAGAATCTTAAACGGGATAGCTTGGATTATTACTGGGACGAGCCTTATCTTTTCAAGATTTTTAATGATGGTGTGATCCAGAGATGTGTTCCAGAAGAGGAGCAAATGAGTATTCTTGATGCTTGCCATTCCTCGCCCTACAGTGGTCATCATGGTGGGGCGAGAACTGCTTCAAAGGTGATCAACTATGGATTTTATTGGCTTACCTTGTATAAAGATGCTAGTGAGCTTGTGAGGAGATGTGATGAGTGTCAGAGAGCGTGTGGAATTTCCAAGAAGGATGAAATACCTCTCACCACTATTCTTGAGATTGATATTTTTGATGTGTGGGGCATTGACTTCATCGGACCATTTGTGAGTTCATGTGGTAACACTTACATTCTGGTTGCTGTTGATTATGTTTCCAAGTGGGTTGAAGTTGTGGCTTTGCCCAACAATGAGGTACGGAGTGTGATGGCTTTCTTGAAGAAAAATATTTTTACAAGGTTCGGAACTCCTAGGGCAATCATCAGTGATGGGGGTTCTCATTTTTGCAACAAGGCCTTCGATACTTTACTCTCCAAGTATGGTGTCAATCATAAAGTGTCAACCCCTTATCATCCCCAGGCTAGTGAACAAGTTGAGGTTTCCAACAGGGAGATCAAGAGTATTCTTTCCAAGACTGTCAATGCAAACCAGACTGATTGGTCAAGGAAACTTGATGATGCTTTGTGGGCTTACATAACTGCGTACAAGACTCCAATTGGTATGTCTCCGTACCGGTCGGTATTTGGGAAAGCATGCCACCTTCCGATTGAATTAGAGCATAAGGCCATGTGGGCGCTGAAGAAGTTAACCCTTGAATGGGATATAGCTGCATATCTCCGGGTAGAGCAACTAAATGAACTTGATGAGTTTAGGTTTCATGCATATTCCAGCTCGTCCTTGTATAAGGACAAGAAGAAGTACTTACATGACAAATATGCCCGGAACAAGGAATTCAAGGAGGGTGATTTGGTTCTTCAATTCAACTCTCGGTTACGACTGTCTCCGGGAAAGCTCAAGTCAAAATGGTGGCCCTTTTGAGGTGGTGCATGTAACTCCGTTTGGTGCTCTTGATTTGAAGAACAAAAATGGTAAAGTCTTCCGAGTTAATGGGCACTGAGTGAAGCACTATCTTGGCGAGTTTGATGATAGCCACGTGGTAGTAATGATCCATTTTAAGTGATTGATGGCAACATGCGTCGTGCCGCGACGTTAAATCAGGCGCTTCTTGGGAGGCAACCCATGTGTTTTTCTTTCTTTTTGATTTTCTTCTTAGTTTAGGATTTATTTTGGACTAACTGGTTGTGAAGTTTGTGTAGGAATTGTTTGTGCAGGGCAGGACTATTGCTGGAAAATTTTTCCTAAGTGTGAGAATTACGCTGACCGCGCTCAAAATTTCGCGGTCAGCGGATGCTTTTCGCGGGGGCGTAAATGGTCAGCGGACACGGACTTGAAAAGTCCAGAATAGCAACTCTCTGAAGTTGTATTCCAGTCCGCGGTTGAATTTCGCGGTCCGCGTTGCTCTTTAGCGGCCGCGCTTGTTTTTTTGCCCTCGCTGGTGCAGTCTTTGCAATAGCTCTTCATAAATGTAAAAGCGCGGACCACAATGGTATTTCTCGGACGGCGCTCAGGTAAGTCGGTGGGTCCTGCTGCTTTTAGTATAAATAGACGGACCTACCTCCCGTTACACTTTTCGAACCCTTCACTCTCACAACAATAGACTATTGTTAATCTCCCTCTGATCTACATCAAAGTTTCTTACCATTAATCAAGAGTAGTTTCTACCACAAATCAACCAACTGGTATGCTCAATTTTGTATTAATTTTTTCTCTTTGTTTTCTTTTCATCTAGTTCTACTCTTTCTTTTCTTTAGTTAGGGTTAAGACATGCCAAAGTCAAAATGTTGCATAATTTAGGCTTAATTCAAGATGGGTAATTGAGTTTCATGCCTAATGGGGATAGGGTTATTTGTCATTGAGCATATTTTTACACTTAGTAAGAACCCTAGTTTAGATACGTTAATCAGTGCCAGTGATGTTTGAATTTCGCTCTGCGGTCCAGTTTTTCGCGGTCTGCGGTCCCTCATTTGTGGGAAATGTGATTGATAATTTTGCGGTCCACAATTACTTTTTCGCGGACTGTGTTTGCTTCATCGCGGTCAGCGGCCAAGATTGCGTGGCTGCGTTCTTAAGTTTCAGAATAGGCTGATTTCAGATATCGCGGCAGCGACTGCTTTTTCGCTGTCCGCGGTTGGTCATTCGCGGCTGCGGTAACTATTTCGCGGTCTGCGGTGATCGATGTTCAGAGAGGTAGTAGTCTGATCCTACTCTCTTCGCTGTCGTGGTTACCTTTTCGCGGTCCGTGGTGCCTGGTTCTGGGATACAGTTCTGCAATTTTATTGCAATGTTTTATCAATGCTTGAAGCTTTGTTCTGACTTTCCTTCTTTTCTTGTTTGCTACAAACAATGGTCCGATCTCGAGGAAAAGGCGATACATCTAAGAGGAGGGCAGAACCCTCCCGAGGAAGGGGAAGAGGAAGGACCAAGTTACCACTCGCAGTTCAGAAGTTCATTGGGAAAATGAGAGCTGCCATCAAAGTTGCGGATAGAGCAGCAGACCACTCCGATACAAGTGAGTATGTACCTTCCCAAGAAGCTCTGGAAGGGGACTTTGTGCCCACTCTTGTCCCAGACTTCCCGAAGAAATACCAACTGGTAGATGTACCCACCTCCTCTATTGAGTCGTTTGATGACTCAGGGAGAGGTAGTGAGGCGTCGGATCATCTTCCCCACCTGCTGCAACTCTAGCCTCACCAGCTGCCCCTGCCCCTATTGATGTTGATGATGCCGAGGTCCCGGATGATGGCCGAGGGGGTGATTCTATTGTTGGAGGTTTGGAGAGATCAAGAAATCCAGAGGTGTGGCAGCACAGATTTGTCAGTGAGTTAGGCTACCAGAAATTCCGAAAATGGTGGCCCCAAAGGTCACTTACCCTAGAGAGGCAATTCATTGAGCGAGACCTTCTTCCCCACAATCCAAATGTCAAAAGGCAATTTGATGAGAGAGTAGGTTGGAAATGGTTCACCAGCAAGGTTCCGGATGCCAATGAATTTCTTGTCAAATAATTCTACGCAAACGTGGCCCACATCAAAAAGGGCACCACGGTGACAAAGGTTCGAAATCTGAGGATCCGATTTGATGGCCAGACATTGAATGAGTATGCCAGTTTCGAGAATGTGGAAGCTGTGCAATAGTTGGAAAATCTGGCACTTGGTGAGGCCACCTGGCCATGGGTGACTGAAATATTAGCTCCCGGGACAACACCGACATGGCTCATAGCAGGGTTCCCAATAGCCAGAAACACCCTCAGTTTTGAAGCCAAAGGGTGATCCACCTTTGTTTTCAGCCGGCTGGATCCGTGTCAGCATGACAGTATCCTTCCACTCACCCGGTGCATCTTGATAGCTTCCATCAAGGCGGGGTATCCCAGCAATGTGGGGAACCTCATGCATTACAACATCACAAAGGCAGTTGGGAAGGACGAAAGATCATAACCCTACCCCAATTTCCTCACCATGTACTTTGAGGACCAGGGAGTTGAGAAGAAGAGTTATGACACTAAGACAAAGCCAAAGCAGCCCTTCTCATGGTACAGTACCAAAGGACCAGATAACCTTAAAGCAAAGGGTAAAGCTGCTACCCCCACTGGCCAGTCTGAAGAGCCAGGGGTCATGGCCACCGGGTCAGAGCCATCCACAGCTTCCGTACCTCCTCCTTCATCCGGGCCATCCATCACCGAGCCATTGTCTATGCCATCTTCTTCTGCCTACCCTCAGACTGCAGTGCGGATTTCTCAAACTCTATCTAGTATCAACAACTGGATGCAGGCAGCGACATCAAAGCTATCTGACTTATCCAGTGCAGTGGTAGCTCAGTCAGCTCTGGCACAGTCTCAGGTGCCTTCATCAGTGGAGGACTCGTTGAAGGAGCTTCTGGACAACCAGAAGAAGCTCCTAGACAACCAAAAGCTTATCATGGCCACTTTGGATACTCAGGGAAAAGCAATAAAGGACCTAGGCAAGCAGGTCAAGAAGATGAAGAAGACTCGGGCTTCAAAGGAATCAGTGCAGCAGCTTAGGCAGGATGTCTAGAGGTTCACATCAGCTGGTGATATTCCATTGGATTTTACTTTTAGCAGAGCATGTCAGTGCAGCACAGGCAGCAGAGCATGAGACACCAGCAACTGGCCAGTCTGAGGAACCAGCTGCCACTACAGAAGCTGCTATAGAGATGATTCAGATGCTCCGAAACCCCGTGGTCCCCCAGTCAGATTTGGAGATCCAGTTAGAGCACCCGATGGGACCTGCTGATCCTATGCAGTCCGTGGACCCACTGATGTGCAGGACCCGATGCAGACATATAGGGAGTTTTCTTTACTCTCTATCCCATCTTGATCTTATTTTTGCTTTTAGCATTGGGGACAATGCTAGCTTTTATTTGGGGGGGGGGGGGTCCTATTTTGATTTGTTGACTGGAATGTAATAATTATGATACTAATTTTTCTTTATTTTTGCTTATCATTATTTTCCACTTTTGGTATGTATATAACTTTACTATTTATTTTTCACTTTCGTTATTTTTCACTTTCGGTATGTATATAACTTTACCATCCATGTATATATTCAGTCCCATTTTGTATATATTCGTTCTTTCCATTATTGTACATATTCATTTTACTTTCCGTAGTTCACTTTATAACCTCTTGTGTTCTCTTTCCTTAATAGTTTAGCTTTTTACTTCCTTTGGTAGCTTCTTTCTTTTGAGTTCTTAGCTTCGTGATCAATAAGCCTTTGGTTTTTTTAATGCCACGGTTCTTTCCAAAGGTGGAGGTTGTGTGAACCGGGTGGCTCTTCCCGATGATAGATGGCGCGACAACCTTCTTAAGGGTTTGAGTCCGTTTTCTTTATGTTTTTGTGTAAATAGTAGTAATGAATAAAAGTGTCTCAGGCAAGCTTCACTTGGGCCTAGCACATTTACCTTTGTCCTTATCGTTAGAAACAAGTTGATTTGCAAAGAATGGTTCTAGTTGTGACCTTTAGACTCTTGTGTTGACTAAACAATCATCGAGTGGCTTCTTGGAGCCATTTGTGTTGCTCAATGTCAGCTAGGGTTGTTGTGGGCCCTCGACTCTGTTGTCTTTAGTAATCCAACAGCTTGTGAGGTGAGGTATTGGTTTGCAAGTCCAAGTCCCATTCCAATAAGTCTAGAACTTGCCCCGAATGTTTGTCTAGGCAAAATTCTAAGTGTAGCTCGACTTGAGAAATGAATATAGTCTCTCCTTGATCCAACTTGAAACTTGAAAGCATCCATTGCCCACAAAATATGATATCCCTAGTCAACCCCTTTGAGCCGAAGACCTTCTTCTTTCAATAACCATGATACAAGCCTTTATCCTGACCCTCTCTTGGCACCCGATCTTTCCTTAGCACAATTGGCAAAAGCTTAAGTTTGGGGGAAGAGACGAGGAATGTGAAAGTGATAAAAGGTACAAAATGAAGAAAAGGGAAGGCAAAAAGAAAAGAAAGAAAAGCCAAAAAGTCAAAAAGAAAGTGAATCGTATAGAAAAATGAAGGGATTCAATGAAAACAATGATGAAAGGCTTGGAATGATTAGAAAAGGAGAAAAGTGATTGTCATGAACAAGAAAGAATGACAGTGTGTCTCTCTAGTCCCCTAAGGAAGAAGAAAATGACTCAAAGAGTCAAGAAAGTGTGAGCCGAAATGAGAAAATGAAGTGCTTAAGAAAAGATGAAATCTTCATAGACCGATATACCCTACCTTGAACCAAAATCCTTCGTTAGATTCCCGCATAAGCCCTATATGATTTCAAGTTGAGTGAGCTTACATTAGTTGTGATTTACATAAGGGGCAAGCTTATGGTACATAGAGTTGGACTTGTGACCTTCCCTTGAGAGAGAAGAGCGTACTTTCCCACAATCCTTGTTTTGAGTGCCACAATCTAAAGTGAGATTTGCTTATGGAGAGTAGAGGAGTAAGAGTTTGGGTTCCACAATGACCTAAGTGTAGAGAGAGCTTCCTTGGTGAGTTAAGTCAACTCTTGATGCTCTTGTGTCACACTAGAACTATGGTACTCAAAAGGTTGTGTGTTGTTGATAATGCATTTGTGTTGAGGGTAATTGTTAGTCCCAATTGATGCTTGATGAAGTCACCTTAGGACAGCTGAAGTTTTCCTTTCTTTTTCTTGTGGAGGTGGGAATTACTTTGTTTGCTTGAGGACAAGCAAAAGCTTAAGTTTGGGGGAGTTGATAACTATGGATTTTAACTTATTATGTGCTCTCTTTTGCTTAGGTTTTGGGTCGAAAATGCGTAAAGGTATTCCCGAAAACTAACTTAATGTGCTTGCTTGCAGGGTTTGGTCAAAATGAGGCATAGAAGCCATAATCAACTCATGAAGGAGTTAAATTTGCACAAGTACAAAGCTGGGACTGGAGCGCTGACCGCGATGGAAAAGAGCGGCCACGTAGGGTCCACCGCTGAAGCAGCCACAAATACGCGATCCGCGGAAGTGAGATTCAGAGTGGCTGTTTTGGGTACAACAGTGACCTCCGACCGCGATCGAAAAGCGCAGCCACGGAATATCTGGCGCGGTTGCGATGGTAATTTCGCTGAGGGCGTACTCCTAGATTCAAAGACCCTGTAAGTTAAGCTTTGTTTGAAGAACACAGTCCGCGTCCAAATTACGCTGCCGTGGTGTAAGCTAATGTGGATGCGGTGGGTTTTACGCCATCCGCAAAACAGGTCCTAGTCCAGATCAAATATGGAGAAATGCGGACCGCGGTCATTATTTCGCGACCGCGGCAGCTCAATCACGGACGTGGTCAGAATTACGCCTTCGCAAAACCTTCACAGGGGAATTTTTGTCCGGGAATTTCAGCCTAATATAAATAGATCTTTTTCACATTTTTTGGGTATGTAATATTTTGCTTAGCACGTGAACGGCTGGTTTTTACCTTTTTGAGTAATCTTAGAGTGGATTTGTTTTCAATCTTTAGATTTTCATCTTCTAATGGAATATTATGGCTTATATTTCATCTCCATCTTTGATTTCTACTGTTATTATGAGTAGCTAAACTCCATAGCTAGGGCTGTGACCCAACCCTAGTGTGGGTATTTAGTGGGTCATGAATTTTAGGGCTTAGTTGTTTATGGGTTAGTGATATTTGGCTTAATTCATGCTTTAATTGTAGAATTGGTGGTTGCAAACACTGATTCCTACCTTGATGACTTAGACTCTTCTTGAGAAAGAGAGACTAAGTCTAGGAAAATTAGGCTAACAAGGAATTGGGGTGCATTCAAGAGATTGATAGCCCCAATTAAAGGGTTAAACCTAGAGATAGTAATACCCGACTTGAGCCAATATCATTTGTTATGCATNNACACCCATCTGGACTTGAGAAAGTCAAATACGGGCAAAGTCACTCAAACTACCGAGAGGTATAGAGTGAGCACTTATGTATGATGGTTATATCACGACCCCAATCATAACAAGCTTGCCCTGAATTCTCGATACCCGTTAGATATCCACCTAGGCGGAAGTCACTGCCCTAGTCCCTTTTAATCCTTGAAAACAACCAACAAAAATAGTGTACTTAACCTATTCTAGCATGTTATAGTATAGCATTAGAATTATAATCAATCATGACCATGTTTGGAGGTGCAATTTGGAACAACATGCACATCTAGATTAGTTAGATACCTAACTCCAAATCAATTAATTCCTTATGGAAATCGATTCCGACCTTTGTTGGGTAAAACTGCATCGACCATCCTTGCCATTCAGCGGTACAGGCTTGGAACCGATCAAGTGGAAATGGGAGCAGATCATTATGGATTTCATTGTTGGACTCCCACAGACTCAGAAGTTTGATGTAGTTTGGGTGATTGTGGGTAGGCTGACCAAGTCAGCTCATTTCATTCATGTGTTGACTACCTATTCTTCCGAGCAGCTGGCTCGAGTTTATATCCGCGAGATTATCAGACTTCATGGAGTGCCGGTATCTATCATCTCTGAACAGGGTATGCAATTTACATCACGATTCTGGAGGGACGTACAACAGGAGTTAGGTACTCGGGTGGAGTTGAGCACAACATTTCACCCTCAAACGGACGGTCAGTCCGAGCGCACTATTCAGATTCTAGAGGATATGCTTCGTACGTGTGTGATAGAGTTTGGAGGTTCTTGGGATCAGTTCTTTCCACTTGTCGAATTTGCCTACAATAACATTTATCAGTCCAACATTCAGATGGCACCGTATGAGGCTCTGTATAGTAGCCGGTGTCGGTCCCCAATGGGTTGGTTTGAGCCGGGCGAGGCTAGATTATTGGGTACAGACTTGGTTCAGTATGCCTTGGAGAAGGTTAAGGTGATTCAGGATAGACTTCGCACAGCCCAGTCCAGACAGAAGAGTTATGCGGATCGAAAGGTTCGCGATGTTGCATTCATTGTTGGAGAGCGGGTCCTGCTCCGGGTTTCTCCTATGAAGGGCGTTATGAGGTTCGGAAAGAAGGGCAAGCTGTGCCCAAGGTTCATTGGTCCATTTGAGGTGTTGCGGCGAGTTGGGGAGGTTGCTTATGAGCTTTCCTTAGCTCCCAGTCTAGCAGTAGTTCATCCGGTATTCCATGTTCTTATGCTCCATAAGTATCACGGTGATCCCTCTTATGCGTTAGATTTCAGCACAATCTCGTTGGACAAGGATCTATCTTATATTGAGGAGCCAGTGGCTATTTTGGACAGGCAGGTTCGAAAGCTGAGGTCAAAGAACATTGCTTCGGTGAAGGTTCAGTGGACGGGTCAGCCGGTCGAGGAGGCGACTTGGAGACCGAGTAGGATATGCACAGCCGTTATCCTTATCTTTTCACCACTTCAGGTATGTCTCTATGCTCATTTGAGGATGAATGATTGTTTTAAGAGGGGGAGGATGTAAAGACCCGTCGGTCATTTTGATAGTTACAGCCCTGATCCCCTATTTACTACTTCCCTCGTATCTTTTTCTGCTTATGTGACTTGCCGGGAGGTTTCGTTTTGGTTTTTGGAGCGTTTTGGGATACCTAGTCCCTAAATGAAGGCTTAAGTCTTAAGATTTGGACCGTAGTAGGAACTGTGTGAAGACGACTCCAGAATGGAGTTCCGTTGATTCCGTTAGCTTCGTTAGGGGTGTGTTCGGATTGCATTTTGGAGGTCTGTAGCTAATTTAGGCATGAAATGGAGAAAGTCGAATTTTTTTGGAGATTTTGACCGGTAGTGGACTTTTTGATATCAGGGAGGGAATCTGATTCCGGAAGTTGGAGTAGGTCCGTAAGGTTGAATATGACTTATGTGCAAAATTTGAGGTCATTCGTACGTGGTTTTATAGGTTTCGGCATCGGTTGTGGAAATTTAAAGTTTCAAGTTCTTTAAGTTTGAATTGGAGGGTAATTCATGATTTAACATTGTTTGATCTGATTTGAGGGCTCACCTAAGTTCGTATGATGTTTTAGGATTTGTGGTATATTTGGTTGAGGTCCCGGGGGCCTCGAGTGAATTCCGGATGGTTAACGGATCAAGTTGTGTTTTGGGCGAAATCGCTGAAGTGTGTTGCATCTGATATAATCTCACCTGCGCAGGATCGACTGCAGGTGCGAGCCCGCAGAAGCGAGCCAATGGACGGAGGTGCGGTTGGAGGAGTTTTGTCTGTAGGCGCAGGTGTGAGAGAAGGACTATAGAAGCGGAGTCGCTTTTGCGGAAGGTGGAGCGCACAAGCGGAAGGCCTGGAGCTGGATGGTCGCAGATGCGGATAGGCTTCCGCAGGAGCGGATGCGCAGGTGCGACCGATGTGTCGCAGAAGCGGATATGGACCTTAAGTGAAGTCCACACCTGCGATGGTTTTTCTGCAGGTACGGAACCGCAGATGCGGTTATACCCTCGCAGAATCGAAATCCCTGGGCAGATTTAAAAGTTCAAGATCGAGGGTTTATGTCATTTTCACCACTTGGACTTGAGAGCTCGGAATTTGGCAATTTTCGGAGAGATTTTCCCGTGGGTGTTTGGGCTAAGTGATTCTTACCTGGTTTTGGTTAATTCCCATGATTTTGTCTTTAATTTCATCATTAAATTAGTGATTTGGGTTGGAAAATTGGGAAAAATTTGAGAAAAGGTCTTAGGCCGAATTTTCGGGTTTTGATCTACATTTTGGTATCGGATTTGAGTAATTTTGGTACGAGTGAACTCGTGAGTGAATGACTGCCCATATTTTGTGACTTTAACCCGATTCTGAGAAATGGGACCAGGGAGGCTTTTTGGGCGATTTTCCAATTTCTTGGTTTAACTTTCATTTCATTAGCTAGATTAGTTTCTTGTAGGTTTATTTATGATACGTAACTGATTTTGGCTATATTTTGGCCATTCGGAGTTGGATATTCGTGGGAAAAGTATTGTTACAGATTGATTGAGCTTGGTTCGAGGTAAGTGGCTTGCCTAACCTTGTGTGGGGGGACCCCCTTAGGATTTGGTACTGTTCTTGATATGTGAGCGTCGTGTACGTGAAGTGACGAGTACGTACACGGGCTATTTGTTGTGAAACTCCATTTTCATTAAGTAATAACCTATTTCACTTTTTTTGAGTTACACTAGCATATGTAATTATCCTATTTAGTTTAGACCAGCATGTCTACATGTCTTAATTGCTTATCTGAACTTTGTGCAGCACGCTTAGTGAATTCTCTGTTTTCATCCTTGACTTGTACTTAGTCTACATTGAAGGATTTCGTGTTGTAGCTGTTATTTCCATTGTTTGAGCTGTGTATTTGCTTTTGAGACTACGGAACGGTATTTCGGGAGATCCCCTACATATTTACTTTGGGACTACGGAACGGTATTCCGGGAGATCCCCTTGTCTTGTATATTTACTTTGGGACTACGGAACGGTATTCCAGGAGACCCCCCTGAACATTTACGTTGGGGACTACGAGACGGTATCTCGGGAGAACCCATTTCATGTGCAAATCCAGGTACCTCATACCAGCCTCGTTATTAGTTGCATAGCTACTACCATTTCGGAGACTTCAAGGTACATCTGCCGCATCCCCAGACCTCGGAGTCCCTTTCTATCCCTTCTGATGTTGTTTCCCTTTAATTTATTCTAGTACAGATGTACAGAATAGTTGGCAAAGATCTTAAAAGCTTGTGACTTACGGTGTTCCGGGTCTTGGGAGAGTTGTGTACATTTCGAGAGTGAATATTGTATATGCCGAGCGGCATCTCAATTACTTATTTAAATTATTTTTTACTGTTAGTTGTTAACTTTAAGTTTTTCATTTCATTTCCGTAAATGTTAGGCTTACCTAGTCGAAGAGACTAGGTGCCTTCACGACAATTCACTGAGGGAGAATTTGGGTTGTGACAGGCATGATCCATACGATACAAACAAAACGAGCAAATGCACAACTTTCATAAATGACTCTATTCATTGAAATACTAGAGGTTCCTACGTTCTTGATTCCCCATGTGTCCTATTATTCTATCATCTGTTCATGGGTCTCAAAAAAATATGTAAGTTGATAAAGTTTATTTCATGACATTAATCAATGGCATAATGGTCTTATGACACTCCGAGAGATTTTATTGACGTACTTCTCATGCATTGCATTCATATACATTGACCCATGACCAAATGGCGTTATACGCGTATATATGTATATCATATGTATATGGGATATGGGAAAAGGTTACGGCGTTATATACGCACCACCACCTGATCAACTGGTATACGTTGATGATTTTGCCCACAGTGGCCGAGATGATATGATGGGATGCCCTCGGAGGCTTGATGATGTTATGTTTGCATATACCTATGCATGGTATGACATTTATACGCATATGCATGGCATTATAAATATTAATGATTCACAAAGTTATTCAGACTTACATGTTGAGTCTTTTACTCCATGTTTCTCTCATGTCTATTGTTTACTGATTTTCATTCCTTACATACTCGGTACATTATTTGTACTAACATCCCTTTTGCCTGGGGACGCTGCATTTTATGCCCGCAAGTCCCGATAGACAGGTCGAGAGTCCTCTAAGTAGGCCATCAGTTCAGCGGAAGGTGTTGGTGCTCTCCATTTGCTCCGGAGTTTCTTAATTGGTCAGTATAATTAGGACATGTATTGATTGGTATGGCGGGCCCAGTCCCGACCTTTATGATACTTATGTACTCTTAGAGGCTTGTAGACATATGTCATGTATATGAAAGATTGTATGGCCTTGTCGGCCTATGTTCAGTGTACGAGTGATCATTTTGGCCTTATAGGCTCGTATGTCATATGTATAAGTTTGAATTACATATTGGGTCATCCTATGTCGAGTGTTCCCCCATTTTCATTCTAGTTATCTCATAGCAGCCTTTCCGTTTCATTTACCTATAATAGTATGATACGAAAGATATGTTACGTAGGTGCCCGGTTGAGTAAGGTACTGGGTGCCCGTCGTGACCCGTCGATTTGGGTCGTGACAAAAGTGGTATCAGAGCAGTTTTGTCCTAGGAAGTCTACAAGCCGTGTCTAGTAGAGTCTTGTTTATGGGTGTGTTGTGTACCACACTTATAAGCAGGAGGCTACATGGCATTTATGACTGTCACTCTTTTTTCTTACTCTAGATCATGTGGTAGAGCTCACTTGTAAGAATTCAGAATCATAAATTCTATTTTATTCGTAATAAGACGATACCTTCATCTAGAAAGATAGTTGGTAAGAGATTGCATGTGGTTGTGGAAGAGTTGAGTCAGAGGAACTCGATTCTGCATGATGCTTATGATGAATAAATGTGAGGTCTTCAATAGATCATGTGTGTACCAAGATGTGTAAGCTTTTTGTTAAGGAGCCCTAAGGCATGAATATCTATCCACCCATATGGTAAAAACCAATGAGAGAATCAGAAGGTAGATACAAGTTTCAACAAGTAAAAGAAGCAAGGTGAAGAAGGGTACGAGGCGCCCAGTTAATGAAGATTATCAGTATTCACAATTCAGGCAGAGAAATATAAGCCTTTTGAGTTACCTTCAACAATAACAGAGGTATGTACAATTGGCCACACCCATCTCGGTTATGCCCTATGGGGGCTAACAGATGTAGTTTAAGAGAAGGATGAGATATCAGGATCCGTTGGGGTTAGAATAACCCAAAATGGTGAATGGATTGTTTGCGTTAGTTGATATTTCGGAAGGATATTGCAAATGTGCTAATAGATTTCCTTGTGAGACACCTAGATGGTGCGTTCTAGAATAGTACAGCTAGATATGAATACTAGAATATTCAGAAAAAAAAATTACAAAGACATGCACTGGAATCTTGGAGGGGATAAATATTACCTTAGTGTGGCTCCCGTCCCTAGTAGAGAGAGAATATTAGACAACCCGAAGAGCTAGTGGATGGAGCAAGGGCTGCTAAAAGCAAAAGAATGTCTTGTTGGAATTTTCAGAATAAAGTGATAGACATAAATGTTAGCAGGGAAATAAGAAGAGAGTTAATAAAGCATTATGAGTAAGATGTGATACATGGATGACAACGGTAGATCAAAAAAATGACAGTATTATAGAGTCTATAGTCAAGGGGAGGAAAAGATGAGAGGTGACAGGCCTTGAGACAACAAAAGAGTATAGGCCATAAAGTCATATCCTCATTTTGAGAAATAAGTTCGTGACACTAACGTGATCACCAGAAGGAAAAGTTAGACCCAGAGTAATAGAAATAAGTGTGGGCTGGTGAACAAGATAAACTAAACATGAATTAGGGACAGAGTGATTTGATAATAGTCGGCATCATGAGAATCTAAGAGATTGTGCTCTGGCGATAATAGAATGGACGACAAAAGAATAACCTTTAAAGGTCATTCAGGAAAACGCTTCCCTAAAGCAAGCAATGTGAGCAAAGTTAAGCTTGAGGGACTATGTGTGCCAGTTACACTAAGTGTCACCCACGTGAGTAAGGAATTTTGTGATCCTTGGTACACAAGGATTACCGCAAGGCGAGTAAGGGCCATCGATGATGTGAAAAGACGCCAAAGATGAAGAGGTACACAAACTCTTAGTACTCCCCTAAAGAGGGAAATATGGAGTGATGTGGCATTAAGTCAAAATTAAGTGGTTCTAATAGCTTTGGAATGGTAAAGGAAGAATGCAATAAAAATAAGAAAGGGATAAGATTGCACTTATTCAAATCCTACAGATATGCTACGATTCCAGAACATTATGCAAACACGACGTCAAGGGAGGAAGTAAGGGTTCCTGCCCGAGATGTTATTGATAGCCAAGGAGCCAGTGCGAGACGTAAGTTAAGACAAAGGAAATAACCCAAGAAAGCTTATATTGATATAAGAATGGGCCAACGAGTAGTTAGTAGTTGATTCAGGAAGAGCCTAGTCATGGCTAGATAAGAGGTTACAGAAAAATCACTAGATCGTGCAAGATAAACATAGTAAAATCCAATATAGTGAATTCAGCCTCGCAGTTATGACATTGTAATACTTGAGAAATATTCAGATAAGAGTTGGGTAGTAAAAGGTACCGTATGAGTGCTACGGAAATAAAAGAGAATGCCACTGGGAAGATAGTCAAAATATTAGTTTAGAAGCAACCCTACAAGCACAAGGGCATGGAGATAAGTAACTACGGATATTATAGGTGAGTACGAACATCAAAGATTCTATCGGGACTACGATGTAATAAGCTCGCAGCGTTAAAAGAGTCAGAGGGTCCTTCCTATGTACTACAATGAAAGACTGGCTGAGGAAATAAGGAAAGAAGGCTTCAACCTAAGCACAATGACCTAAAGAGGAAATGGCCTTGTAACAACAGTCTCACAACAACATTGTATGCACTCCATAAGAAAGTGGCACCTATCGTGGCTAATGAATGGGAAGAAGAAAAAAAATCAAAAGTAGGATTCGAGATGATATGAGTTGCACGAAAATTCCGGCATGGTGGGAATTAAGATAAGCTAATGTATGCACATAACAAGGGGGAGGAAAAGTAATAGCTTATGTTTAAAGAAAGCTGAGAAGGAACGAAAGGAATTATTCGATCAATGATCCAGAGTTAGTTACATTATGAAAGCACTTAAGATTTCGGAGTATTATACAAGCAGCATATATGTTGACAATCATACAGCCGTAGAAGACTCCAGTATAAGTTAAAATAAAGAATTGAGTCCAGGTGATAGACAAAGAATTGAATTGTTAAAAGATTGTATCATGGATATTCCATAGCGCCCACGAAAGGCTAAAGTAATAACTAATACCAGGAGCCGCAGATCGAAAAATAGCTTAAGCCTACATAAAGGCTGATCAGAAGGAACAGGAAACTAAAGAATTACATCAACCAAGTAAATTAGGAGTCTGATTATTGGACCTAGAAAATTATAGACCTCGTGATTGAGAACATCGCAGGATCACTCTTAAATATCAGAGGTACAAGAGAGATAGTACAACAACCATATTCTATAACGGCTCCACGATAAAGCCAGTTAGAAAATTACCAGCCTCATAAGAAGTCAGTATGAAGCTCCCACCGGATTATGTATGCACCAGAGGTGCAAGTATTACAATAGAGCTTCAAGTTGTGGATACGAAATATACCTATGTGGAAAGGAGGTCATGAAAGAGATAGAAGATGTGATGCGAGATTTTAAGGTAAGTAAGGTGAAGGTGAACAACGTACGAGATACTCAAATGCAGAAGTTTGTGAATAGTCCATACTTCGGATAGAAGGCTAGAAGCGCAGTATCCAGGAATGATAACAGCGTCGTCAGTGGCATATCTTCCAACCTATGGTGTCTAGGTACTGAGAGATCTAATTAAGAGAGTAAAGAAGAGTTAGAAAGGATGTGATGTCTCGCTTGATGTTCCAGAATAATACAAGGAAATCTATGGTGCAAGCAAGTAGAAGGAAGGTTGCGAGTAGTATAAATAGATATGCGTAGGTCGCAAGCTAAAGTATGGTAGAGTGACAAGGTTTTAGGAAGACAGGAGTAAGGATAAGAAAAGCCGAGTGAGAAGGTGACGAAAATGGATAAGTCCTCGGGATTAAGCCCAAGAAAACAACAGAGCTGATGGTTTGTCTAAGATATAAAAAGCTCAGTATAGCCCGAATGAACTCAAAGGAGTCTAAGACTAGTAGCATTTAAAAGAGATGAAATGCTGCCCTGGTAGTAGAATGAGGGTGTAATTGTGATAGATAAAGAATGACATTTGTGCCTTCAATTGAGTAATGATTTGAAGAAAAAAAAAAGAGGACTTCATGAATTGCACAGGATTAAATACCCACTTAAGGTGAATCACATTGGGATGCTATGAAATACGGCTGTGGAACTATAGTATCGCCCCTAGGTGGATCAGTCTAATTACTTCAGATGTTCCCCGATGAGACGTGAGCCCTAGTGGCCGTATTACATAAGAGGTCAGGTTATCAGTGGTAAGTTATAGATAAACATGTAAGTTATAGATAAACATTAAGGTGAATCAACAATAGATGGATAAAAGTTCAGTATGAGATGCAATCAGGCTGTCATTCTTAACATGAACAGTAATGAAGAAACATTAAAGGACTTTGATTTATACATATAGGATAAGCAACGAAAGTAACCTAGAGTTTGGTAGCAGACCCTCAGTAGCAATAAATCAAAGTAAAAGTTATGGTATAGTATGACCTACCTAGATGCAGTAAGGTCATACGGATGGATACATGGATCTATATATTTGTAAGTGCAACAAAGTACCAAGCGAAGAAATTCAGTACACCTATAGATGCCCAGAGGGACATCTTGTCAAGCTCTGTATATGTTTACAAAGTGAGTCCTAGAGAGTGGCAAAAAAATACTGGAGGAAAAAGGAGAGAAGAGTTGCATAGGCGCACATACAAGGTCAAAGTCGTACAGGCTGCATGATAGAAAGTGGCAACAGTTACGAGATTGGAAGGATTCTGACCACAAGTCGTGGTGTGAGAAAGAGGCCTAAAGGGGGGAAATGCTCTAGCCTTTGAATATATTCACAGACAAGTTGCCTAGATAGCAAGGAGAGTACTAAAGTATTCGCAAGAGCAATAGGTCATGATAATAATAAGTGCATCAGTCAACATTCGAGCACGAATGTTCCAAAGGGGGGAATGATGTTACACCCCATGTTTTCCTACGTGAAAGTACGCCATAAGTAAATTGATGAAAGCTCGGAAATGAGATGTTACATCCCGCATTTTCGTACATTAAAGTTTTGTCGTAAGTTAATCGACGTTAGCTTGGGAACGAGATTATTTTGAGATTATAAGTATTACGCTATTTCAAACAAGTGATAAGTAAATTAGTGAAGGTTAAAGGGTAAATGAATCAAAGAAAATGAATTTTAGGTTGTCAGTTTGGGATAAAATACGGTTCGAGCTAAAATACCCGGTATTAATGGACTAGTGCTATACAAGGTAACACATGACCATGATAGTAAGGTATATAAAGTATGTTAAAAGTGAGTAGTATTTTAAGTAATTTGAGATAATCTTAATTATGTGGGTAAATGGTTAGTTATTGATTTAAGAGGTTAAGTGTAAGATTTATTTTTTCCACGTGGGACCATCACAATTAAAGTAAAGTATGACTAATGTGTATGAAGGATACGTTGGTGTCACATTTTGGGGATAAGCATGCTTGCTAAGCATTAAAGTTTATTTAGGTGGCAAGATTTAAGGATATATGCACCAACTTATCTCATTTTTGTTGAAGAAGGTTATTAAGAAGGCAAAAGATTGTACGACATTTTTGGACTCCTTTTCTTATAGTAAGAAAAGTCCCATACCTAATTAGAAATATTGTTCATAAGTCTTAAAGTGGGATGCTAAGATTTTCTTAGTAACGGATGGAGCTCAAACAATTCTTACGAAACTACATAATACAATAGCAGCGTGGAATCGCGATTCTAAGAGAGTACGGTACAATCTTTCTCAAGGATATCATACGGATTTTTCCCTACTTCAATCCGTCGTTACATGTTTTATCGTGTTTAACGGGTGTTGGAAGGATTTTCAAGAGAATCGGCTCAGGTATGTTAAGGCTATCCCTTCCTTCCTTTTTGGCATGATCCATACGATACAAATAAAACGAGCAAATGCACAACTTCCATAAATGACTCTATTCATAGAAATACTAGAGGTTCCTACATTCTTGATTCCCCATGTGTTCTATTATTCTATCATCTGTTCATGGGTCTCAGAAAAATACGTAAGTTGATAAAGTTTATTTCATGATATGAATCAAAGGCATAATGGTCTTATGACATTTCAAGAGATTTTATTGACGTACTTCTCAAGCATTGCATTCGATTACATTGACCCATGACCAGATGGCGTTATATACGCGTATATATGTATATTATATGTATATGGAATATGGGAAAAGGTTATGGCGTTATATACGCACCACCACCTAATCAGCTGGTATACGTTGATGATTTTGCCCACAGCGGCCGAGATGATATGACGGGATACCCTCGGAGGCTTGATGATGTTATATACGCATACACCTATGCATGGTATGACATTTATACGCATATGCTTGGGATTACAAATATTAATGATTCATAGAGTTATTCAGACTTACATGTTGAGTCTTTTACTCCATGTTTCTCTAATGTCTATTGTTTACTGATTTTCATTCCTTACATACTCGGTACATTATTCGTACTGACGTCCCTTTTGCCTGGGGATGCTACATTTTATGCCCGCAGGTCCCGATAGACAGGTCAAGAGTCCTCCAAGTAGGCCATCAATTCAGCGGAAGGTGTTAGTGCGCTCTATTTGCTCCGAAGTTGCTTATTTGGTCAGTATAAATAGGACATGTATTGATTGGTATGGCGGGTCCCAGTCCCGACCTTTATGATACTTATGTACTCTTAGAGTCTTGTTGACATATGTCATGTATATGAAAGATTGTATGGCCTTGTCGGCCTATGTTCAGTGTACGAGTGATCATTTTGGCCTTATAGGCTCGTATGTCATATGTATAAGTTTGTATTACATGTTAGGTCGTCCTATGTCGAGTGTTCCCTCATGTTTCGTTCTAGTTATCCCTCAACAGCCTTTCCGTTTCATTTACCTATGATAGTATGATACGAAAGATACGTTATGTAGGCGCTCGGTTGAGTAAGGTATCAGGTGCCCATCGTGGCCAATCGGTTTTGGTCGTGACAGATAGGTCCCCATGTCTTCTGAGTCCTTGATGAGGCTGGGTAAGTTTACCAAGCTCTTCCATGTTTATTTCAGTGGTGCACCTTCTAAGGACCTACAGGATTACTTGGACATACCACGAGGTATTGCGCAACATGGGTATTGTTGAGACTAATTGGGTCGACTTTGTAGTCTTCCAGATGACCGGTTCTACCAAGAAATGATGAAGGGATTATGTGTTGACCAAGCCAAGGGGTTCATCTTCACTTGCATGTGACCAGTTTTCACAGCTATTTCTGGAGAAGTTCATTCCTTTCACTCTGAGAGAGGATTATCATAGGCAGTTTGAGCGCCTTTAGTAGGGTGGCATGACCGTCACCCAATATGAGACTCGATTTGTGGACCTAGCTTGCCATGCCATTATGTTTCTCCCTAATGAGAGGGAGAGAGTGAGGAGATTCATTGATGGACTCACTATTAGTATCAGGCTACAGATCACCAAGGAAATCGGAGATGATATTTCCTTCCAGACGGCCATAGAGATTGCTAGACGGATCGAGATGGTTCGTGGTCAGGTGAGGGGGCAGTTTTTGATAAAAGGCCTCGTCATTTTGGTATCTTCAATGGTGCCTCGTTTGGAGGCAGTGGTAATTTTGGTAGAGGTCATCCTCCCAGGCCATTCCGGTCAGCGCTTTAGGCATTCCACGGTGTTTAGGGTAATCGTGGTCCTTATGCATCTCACCCTGATCGGGTAGCCTATAATGCACCATCAGCTCCTATTATGCAACTCCGATACAGAGTTATTAAAGTGGTTATCTAGGTCGATAGGGTTAGTTCAAGGGTCAACAGTCACAACAGCGGAGGGCTTGTTATACGCGTGGAGATCCGAGGCACCTTTCTAGATTTTGCCCCAGATCACAGGGTAGCATGCCCCAGCAGGGTTCTCGTGCCATGGTTTTGGCACCGGTCGCTTCACTGCCTACTCAGCCAGCTAGAGGCGGGGTCAGGCTACCAGAGCTGGAGGTCAGGCCATTAGAGGTGGAGGTCAGACTGTTAGAGGTAGAGGCCAGCCAGCCAGAGGCCGTCCGAGGGGGGGGGAGGTTAGAGTGGTAGGCCCAACCCTATTTTTTATGTATTTCCAGCTAGGCTTGAGGCCGAGTCATCTAATTCCATCAACACATGTATTATTCCAGTTTGCCATAGGGACGCCTCAGTTCTATTTGATCCGGGTTCTACTTATTCCAACGTGTCATCCTATTTTGCTTCATATTTGGTTATACCTCGTGATTCTTTGAGTGCTCCTCCATATATTTCCATGCCTTTGGGAGGTTTTATTATTATAGATCGTGTTTATCACTCGTGTGTGGTTTCTATCGGTAGCCTCGAGACTAGTGTAGATCTCTTACTTCTTAATACGGTGGACTTTGATGTTATTTTGGGCATGGATTGGTTGTCACCTTATCATGCTATATTGGATTGTCATGCAAAGACAATGACCTTAGCCATGCCGGGGTTCCCTCGATTAGAGTGGAGAGGGACTCCTGGTCATTCTACCAGTAGGGTTATTTCTTATGTGAAGGTTCGGCATATGGTCGAGAAGGGATATCTAGCGTATTTGGCCTATAATTGTGATTCTAGTGCAGAGGTTTCTTCCAAGGATTTAGTACCAGTTGTGCGTGAGTTTCCTGAGGTTTTTCCTGTAAATTTGTCGAGGATGCCATCTGGTAGAGATATCGACTTCTGTATTGATTTTGCTCTAGGAACTCAACCCATTTCTATCCCACCATACCATATGGCCCCGCCTGAGTTGAAAGAACTAAAGGAGTAGCTACAATATTTACTTGATAAAGGATTCATTAGACCTAGTGTCTCACCTTAGGGTGCACTCGTGTTGTTCGTGAAGAAGAATGATGGTTCGGTGCGGATGTGCATAGACTATCGACAGTTGAAAAAAGTCACATTCAAGAACAAGTATCTATTGCCGAGGATTGATGGATTATTTGATCAACTTCAAGGTGCCAAAGTATGTTCGAAGATCGATTTGAGGTCTGGCTACCATCAATTGAGGATTAGGGCATCAGATGTCCCTAAGACAGCTTTTCGGACTCGGTATGGGCATTATGAGTTTCTAGTGATGTCATTTGGCTTGACAAATGCCCCAGCAGCATGTATGGATTTGATGAACAGGTATGTAAGCCCTATTTGGATTCTTTTGTGATGTATTCATTGATGATACCTTGATATACTCCCATAGTCGAGGGGAGCATGAGCAGCATCTTCGAGTTGTACTTCAGACTTTGAGAGATAGTCGGTTATATGCCAAGTTTTCAAAGTGTGAATTTTGGTTAGATTTGGTTGCCTTTTTTGGATCATGTATATCGGCTGAGGGCATTAAAGTGGATCCTAAGAAGATTGAGGCAGTTCAGAACTGGCCTAGACCTACTTCAGCTATAGAGATTTGGAGTTTCCTAGGTTTGGCGGGTTATTATCGCCGGTTCGTGGATGGGTTTTCATCCATAGCACCCCCATTGACCAGATTGACCTAGAAGGTTGCCCCATTCAGGTGGTCGAATGAGTGTGAGTTGAGCTTTTAGAAGCTCAAGACTGCCTTGACTACATCCCCAGTGTTGGTGTTGCCCACTGGTTCAGGATCCTACACGGTATATTATTATTCATCGCGTATTAAGCTCAGTGCAGTATTGATGCAGGATGGCAAGGTGATTGCATACGCGTCGCGGCAGTTGAAGGTTCATTAGAAGAATTACCCTATTCATGACTTAGAGTTGGCGGCCACTATTCATGCATTAAAGATTTGGAGGCATTACCTCTAAGGTGTGTCGTGTGAAGTATTCACGGACCATTGGAGTCTACAGTATTTGTTTAAGTAAAAGGATCTCAATTTGAGGCAGCAGAGATGGTTAGAGCTTTTGAAAGACTATGATATCACCATTCTGTATTATCCCGGGAAGGCCAATGTGGTAGCCGATGCCTTGAGTAGAAAGGCCGTGAGTATGAGTAGCCTTGGATATATTCCGGTTGGTGAGAGGCCGCTTGCATCAGATGTTCAGGTCTTGGCCAATCAATTCATGAGGTTAGATGTTTCAGAGCCCAGTCGTGTTCTAGCTTGCACGCTCTCTTGGTCTTCTTTGTATGAACGCATCAGAGAGCGTCAGTATGATGACCCTCATTTGCTAGTCCTTAAGGACACAGTGCGGCACGGTGGTGCCAAGTAGGTCACTATTGCAGATGATGGGGTGTTACGGATGCAGGGTCGGATTTATGTGCCCAATATGGATGGGCTTTGTAAGTTGATTCTTGAGAATGCCCACAGTTCGCGGTATCCCATTCATCCGGATTCCGCCAAGATGTATCAGTACTTGAGGTAGAATTATTGGTGGAGAAGAATGAATAAAGATATAGTTGTATATGTGGCTTGGTGTTTGAATTGTCATCAAGTAAGCATTAGAGGCCTGGTTGTTTCCTTTAGAAGCTTGAGATTCCCGAGTAGAAGAGGGAGCGTATCACCATAGATTTCGTTTTTGGTCTCCCACGGACTTAGAAGAAATTTGATGCGGTACGGGTCATTGTGGATAGGTTGACCAAGTCGGCACATTTAATTCTAGTAGCAGTTACCTATTCTTCAGAGCGGTTGGCTGAGATCTATATCTGTGAGATTATTCGTCTGCACGGTGTGCCGGTGTCCATCTTTTTTGATCGGGATAAGTAGTTCACATCGCACTTTTGGAGGGCCGAATAGCGTGAGTTAGGTACACAGGTTGAGTTGAGTACAACATTTCACCCCCAGATGGATGGACTGTTCGAGTGCACTATTCAGATACTGGAGGATATGCTTCACGCCTGCGTTATAGATTTCTAGGGTCCTTGGGATCAGTTCTTGCCACTGGCAAAGTTTTCCTACAACAACAACTAATAATTGAGTATTCAGATGGCTCCCTATGAGGCATTATATGGGGGCGATTCTGTTCGCCTGTTGGTTGGTTTGAGCCAGCAAAGGCTCGATTTTTGGGTACCATTTGGTTTAGGATGCATTGGAAAAGGTCAAGATGATTCAGGATCGACTTCGCACAGCTCAGTCTAGGCAGAAGAGTATGCCGATCGTAGAATTCATGATGTTTCATTCATGGTTGGGGAGAGGGTTTTGCTTCTGGTTTCACCCATGAAGTTGAGCCCTAGGTATATCGGGCACTTTGAGAATCTTGAGAGAGTTGGTGAGATGGCCTACAAGCTTGCTTCGCCACCTAGTTTATCGGCAGTCCATCTGGTGTTCCATGTTTCCATGATCCAAACGTATCACGGTGATCCATCCCATGTGTTGGATTTCAGCTCAGTTCAATTGGACAAGGATTTGACTTATGAGGAGGAGCTGGTGGCCATTCTTGCCCGGCATGTTCGGAAGTTGAGATCTAAGAGTTATCCTTCTGTTCGAATGCAGTGGAGAGGTCATACAGTCAAGGCATCCACGTGGGAGTTCGAGTCTGACATGCAGAGTAAATACCCACATCTTTTCATCAGTCTAGGTACCTTCGTACGTCCGTTCGAGGATGAACGTTTGCTTTAGAGGTGGAGAATGTGATGACCTGATTGGTCATTTTGAGTTTTAGCCTTTATTTCTGTATTCTGAGACCTCGAAAAGCTTCGTTTAGCGATTCTCGATTTGCATGCGCAATCCGTGTCTTTTTCCGGATAACTTATATGTGATAAATTGAAGAAAATGTGAAGTTCAGCTTTAAAAATAATTTGAGTTAAATACGGTCAACGTTTTGCATAAACGGACCCGTATCAGTATTTTGATGGTCCCGGTGGGTCCGCATCGTGATTTGGAACTTGGTCGTATGCCCGAAATTGAATTCGGAAGTCCCTAACTTGATTTAACGTGATTTGTTGAAAACTGGTAATTTTGAAGGTTTAAGAATTCCTAAGTTTGACCGTAGGTTTACTTTGTTGCTACCAGGTTCGGATTTCGATTCCAGAACTTAGTATAAGTTCGTTTTACTATTTATGACTTGTCTGCAAAATTTGGTATAAAACATAGTTGATTTGACGTGATTAGTACGTCCGGTTGTAAACTTGAAAGTTCTTAAGTTTCTTAGAAAATTTCATACATTTTGATGCCTGATTCGTAGTTCTAGGTGTTATTTTGGTGTTTTGGTCACGCGAACCAGTTCGTATGATATTATTATACTTGTGTGCATGTTTGATTTTGAGCCCGAGGGGCTAGGGTGAGTTTCGGATAGGCTACATTTTGATTTTTGAACTTTGGAGATAGATGCCGATTTTCTATTGCTGGTGTGGTCTTCAGATATCGCATTTGTAAGGTATGGCTTGCAAATGCGAGCTTCGCTTTTGCGAGGTCTGGCTCGCTGTCGCGCCCCCTTTTTCCCTCTTTACATCGGAAAATCGGGTTTATGACATTTTGGGCATAGGACAACTCATTCCTTTTGGGAACTAGGTTTTGCATTTGAAGAGTCGCCAACTAATGATTTAGGGTGCATTAGGACACCTATAAGGTTCAACTACAACTATATTTTTTGACAACCAGAGATAGGGTAAGGGCTTGAAATTCTCCTAAGGGAAAGGTGTTAGGCACCCCTCAGGATCCACTAGTGTGGTTCCCGGCCAGACAGTTCTTTGTGAATTTGTGCAATTAGCAAGTAAACAAATATAGGCTCAAATAGTGGGGGATTAAGTTTAAACACATAAGAGTTTGAAAGAGCAATTATTTAAAGGGCGGATTTTTGAAAAGAAATTACAATTCTATAAATATTTAAAGGAAAAGAAAGAGGAGGGGGAGGTCCTAGGTTTATTTGTAATATGGATCACATCAATACAATACCCGGTAATCACTCCTCAAAAGAGGGGCTACACGTGGTATTAGCGCACCGGTCATCATATCCATATCTACCCTTCCCACCCCGTTAAGGTACTAAAGCGCGGATTGGTCTCGACCACTATTGCATGCTATTACCCGTCCCATTTCTATCAGTCCCGGAGGAACTTAGGACTACTATTCCTAAAGGGGATGATATTAGGCTGACTTTGAGGTTTCAAAAGGTGAAAAAGCTAAGGCGACATACAAACACACACAGGACTGCACGTTAAGGGGAAGCACGTAAACAACTACATGGCTCATGTATACCTCCTCAAGCAAAGCACATAAATAGCATGACTCAAACACAATCAGGGTCTGGATCTAATGTACTAAGGCAAGGGGAGTTTAAGTTGTTGAAGCAGACCAATTTATTACATAACTCAGATAAGAAGTCCGAATCAGGCCTGCCTGCTGGTTGTAGCAACTACTGATTAACAAAGGCAGGTTCAGTTTTTATTATTGTTATCACCTAAGGCTTGCCTAGGTGTTTGGGCGAGATCCTATAAACATGGTATCTACTACTGATTCGGAATGTGGCAAGGCAGTAACGATTAAAACGAGCGATTTGAGATCCTATAGGCATGCTTTCTAAACCGTATTAACAAGAAGAGAGAGAGTCGTTGAAAATTAGTTCCGAACAGTATGAGTCAAACTGATTTTAAACTAGACTGGTTTCAGATCCTGTAGGCATGATCTCTACTATTGCTGATTTTTAATTCCTATAGACATGATATCTAGTCGAACGTGAAATGAAGCAGGCAGGGTTTACTTGAGATTCCTATAGGCATGATTTCTATGGAGAAATACTGATTTTAATCTTATGAGCATGATGTCTGATTGTAACCATTTAGATCCTAGGAGCATGGTGTCTAAGTGTGGTAATAAACATGTAGATTTTGGGACAAATCCTATAGGCATGTTATCTAAATGCATAATTAAACATGCGGGCTCTAAATCCTATAGGCATATTATCTAATTGCTGAATTAATCATACAAAAACAGGTCCTATAGGCATGTTCTCTACCCTTCTAATAGTTAAACATACATAATTACCCAGCCCTTTTCACTAACCATCCCCAGTGTTTATTATAAATTATTACAGATCAAATACTAAATTACATCAGAAAAGTGTGAAAATAAGAAGTTACAACCATAGGAAGCCTGATTCCGACTTCCTCTTTGAGTTATGGAACAAATCACCTCAAATGCCACTTGTTTCAAAGCCTTTCTCAGACCTGGGTGTGTCAAAGTTCCCTAAGGGTCTCAAGGGACCCCGGGCAGTGCTTACACCCAAGTTTGCATAACCAGATAGAGATGAGTGCAGTGTGGAAGGGCCAGCCCTTATGTGTCCAAGTTCAGAGGGAGCTCATGGGTCCCAAGGCAAGGCTCACACAAGAGGGGCAGAACCTAAGTCTAAGAGTATAGTGGAAGTGCAGAAACAGAGATTTAAAACTGACTGGAGAATAGAGAGGGGTAAGGGTAAAAAAAATAGTAGTAGTAAAGCTAACAATCAACATTTTCATACAAAGGGGCCAAGGGTTTGGGAATACATTGCAGGGAGCATATGACCCTAGGAAGGGTCAGGTTTGGACATGCACAGCAATAGATGGTGCTGGCATACCCATGAACCAGCCAGAGAATACAACACATAGAGGGGATATGAAGGTTATGACCCCAGGGAAGGTCAGGTTTGGGTTATGCACAGCAATGTCTAATGCTGACATGCCCCCAAACCAACCAAGGAATACAAACACATAGGGGATAAGGGGTTTTGGGATTCATAAGTCATAATAAGTGACTGACAGAGTTCATACATAAGAAAACATTAATTCATAAGAGAAAGGGGCAGATTACAGCATGCTCAGAAATGAAACTTGATTAAACACAAGCAGGAAATAGGTAAGAGTGAAGGAGATAGTAAAGAAACATGTTGTTGTTGGTGCTGGAAGATTAATTAGAACATACCAGTAAAGAAACAAATGCAGAAAGAAACGTAAGCAAATTTCCACAGCCTAGCCTTGGCTTTCAGCCAGCTAGACAAGGCAGCAACACAAGCAGTAACAGACAAAAAAGAGAGAGCTTTGAGTGAAGAGTGTATTCTGAACTCAAGTGTTTCGTTCCTTGTGTTCGTTGTTTTTGAAAGTAGAGTGGTGCAGGGTATTTATAGCCTTTTGAAAACGAGTGAAGGAAGGTAATAAGTAAAGTTTTAATACAAATATAGAAACAATCTCCAGTCAGAATCAATCATACAAGTGATTTCCTTTAATTAAGGAATCAATATTTAACAGATTCAAATAAGGAAGGAAATCAATTTACAGACAACCTGATTATTGCCATAAAATAAGTAGTAATAAGCAATCGAGTCTAAGTACAGAAATATACTTATTTTAGGAATAGATTCAGCAAGGTAAATATTACAACAAATGGAAAAGAATCAATCAATTTGAACTGGCGAGTGAAATCGGGGTTCATAAAAGGAGAGCTTTGAAATTAGTCACAAGATGAAGATCAATCAAGGAAGAAACTTCAGCATATAAAAAAAATGAACAAGGTCATCAGACATGCGAGGCCAAACTCCTGGACAAAATCACAAACGGGCAGTAGTAGCAGAAGTAGGCTAGGTTTCAGTAGTAAAGAAAGCATTCGAAGCATAGTAATCAAGTAGGTCAGATCACATTGAATCAACAAAGAAGAAAACACAGCCTCAGAGACATGCAAAGGTTTCGAAAATAGCAAGTGAGGAAACCCTTTTAAAAAGTTAGGGTTTCAGCCATAGTCAGATAAGTCACATAGAGAAAAAAGAGTTTTAAAACAAAGCTTTAGTCGAGTCAAGTACTCAAACAAGCAATTTCAGACCCCAAAGACCTAGGGCTTCAACAACAATCCATTTTAAAAGATGATAAACAAATAAATCAAACAAGTACTAGCAAACAGATGGGCACACACCTAACGAACAGTTTCAGAACTCGAATGAACCCAAAAGAAATTATGGTTTTCAACATGCTAACTCAGATAGGAGAACAACATGAACAAAACATAGCAAAATCAGAAACATGTTAAAATCAGAGAGGAAGTTTTGTAAAGAAAAACTTGAAGGAAAACCCTAATCGGAAAGTGAAGAGTCATTTTGAAAGAAAGGTCAAAGAAACTTCGAGAAGCACTTAAAAAGTTCATGGCAAGCACATATCTAAGGTAGATCTGGAAGAAATCAAAAAAGTCTTAGAGATTAGGGTTTCAGAAAATCCAAAAGCAATGAGAAAGGCCTTGAAAGTTACCGATCTAGCCAGGAGAGTCAAGGATCTGACTCGAATGGCCATGGCTGGCCGGAGAAAGGTCAGGGATGACCGGAGAAAGGTCATCGAGCAAGGACTGGACCAAATTCCTTCAAAATCTGGTCATGAGACCACAGAACCAAACACATAGAAGCCATGGAAGGCTGGTACAAGTCTCAGATGACCCTGGAAGGCCATGGATTAGGGTGGATTAGGGTGGCGGTGGCTAGGGTTTGGGTGGTGTTATAGAGAATTTGGGGGAGGAGGGATTCAGGGGCGGTGCAAATGAATGAATGGGGTAGGGTTTTGGGGAGTCATTGGGTTAAAAAGGCAAGAAATAACGTGGACCGTGGATCTGGTAGATCAACGGTCGAGATTAGAAAGGGTAGGTGGGGATCCGGGTCCGGGTGATTGGGTCGGGGTTTAATTGGGTTCAACTGGGGTCAGATTTTAGGTTATTATTGAAATGAAATTGGGCCATTATTTAAATAGCCAATTTTCCCTATTTAATTTATAAAAAATAATAAATTCGTTTCTGGAAATAAATTGAAAGCGCTAATATGATTTATAACATATAATTAACTATTTAAAAATGCTGGAGTTAATTTTGTAAATGTAAACGTAACTAAATCCTAAAAGAGGCTAATATTGCAATTATGCAATTTAGCTTTAAAAATACTAAGTAAAATTTGTAAAAATGTGCAAAAATCATCTTGGCTACATTTTAGCATAGATATAAAAGTTCAACAAGTGAATCATCAAAAGTGATAATTTTAGAAATTATTATTGGATTTTTATGGATAAAATAGGGGAATAAATTGATTTAAAAACCTTTAAAATTAAGAAAAAATAATTAAACACTTGGATATACTTATATATGCATACATATGCCATTTTAAAGTTATTTTGAATACTGAAAAATACGTAGGGAAAAATTGGGTATCAACAGTTATTAGAGCACATCAAAAAACCAAGTAAGATTCACAAAGGGGTACAAAGGGCAGACGCCTTACCCGGTTCAGTGCCTGTTGCGCCTCGTTGAAGAGTCTTGACGTGCCCACTTTGTTCATCTTTTCCTGGTCCATCTCGATCACCAGGCATCGAAGGTAGCTGGCTACGCCAACCGGAGAAGGCAGGATCCAGGCGTCCGCCGGCATTGTAAGAATGATCGTCCTCTGTCGCTCGGGGTCCACTCTCGGAGTAGGAAATTGCTTCACTAGTTTTGGGCTCGAGCTCGACTCGCCTGCCCCCAGATGGAACATCCTTTTTCGGGACCTCCAGGTGACCAAGCTCGGAAAAATCCTCCAGTATGTCCATATCCATGCCGTCGAAGAACATGTTGAGGGTATCGTCCGGGCCGTATGCCATCTTGCTTGATTTCTCTTTGCCCGATAGGGCCTCTTCGAGCATGGACTCGATGTAGGAGGGTGTTTCCACGACGTCTATGACACCGGCTACCTCTTTCGGGATAGGAGCGGCTTCCCGAGAAGCCGCGACCTCCGTCTCTCCCTCTAGTTCCCGAGCTAGAGGGGGATCAACCTCGTGGCCGTCTTTCCGGAGTGTTGCCTGCTCCTCCTCTTTAAGGGTCGACCCATGAGCAATAAAAAGGTCGTAGTCCTCGGGCTCATCCTTGAGCCAATAAAGGGAATCAGAGTCCGGTAACCTGGACCCGGTTCTGATTTTCCGGACCCGGATGGTCACCTTCTTCTTCTTTACCTCAGCATCCGAGAAACCCAAGGACTTTCTTTTCTTCTTCTTTTTATCCTCCTTTGCGGCAGCCACGGGCTATCCCGAAGTGGAGGGTTCAGCAAGCAAGGACGGATCCTCGTCCTCATCCAACGGCCTGAGTTCGGTGGTCTTGGGCAAACCTGTAAGAAAGCAGAAGATTTAGCAATATGTAAGCTAAAAGTACGAAATAAATTATTCGGAAAGAACCTCACCATGGGAACGGGCCTCCCATTTTCCCCTCGAGAGCTTGCGCCATGCGCGCTTGGAGTATGGCATCTGTTTGCAGATCCCGTCGATCCACTCCTTGAAGCGGGGAACTGCATTAGGAACTTGGGCGACAGCTGCACGGCAACAAACACAGTTAGTGAGAGGAAAAACTGGGGGAAATGACAAATACTCAAAAAGAGAAATACATACGAGATGCGTTCCACTTCTCGGGGAACGGCAGGAATTCGAAAGGTATGAGGTCTTCGGTTTTCACCCGAACGAACCTCCCCTGCTAGCCTCGATCTCGGTCCTCGTCGATGCTCGATATCGGAGAGCCTTGCTTGCTCGACGAACGAGCTTGATCAGCCCCCCTCGGAAGATTCGGGGATTGTATAAGCAAAGCAGATGTTGAGGGTGAACCGATGCACTTTAGTGTTGTTCATGAAGTGTTGTAAAAGGATTACGATCCTTCAAAAGGACGAGTGGATTTGCCCAAGGCACACCTTGTACCTTTTGTAGAAGGCAAGGACTTGGGATCCACCGGGGCGAGCGTAAAGGGGCAAGTGTAAATACTTATGTACTCCTCCACGTGAATAGTAATGTCGTCATCGGGCCCGGGGACGACACCTCCTTATCCTCCCAGTGATAGTTCGCTCGGACAATGGGTAATGTTTCCTCAATAACGGAGCATATGTATCTCCATACTCCCTCGCCTTGGTCCTGTTGACTAGAGGCCTTCTCGATGTTGAAATCGTTCACGATAGAGCAGCCCCCAGGTACGAAGCTCTTCAAATGGGACTCCTGAGCCACCTCGGGAACGGCCACCTCGGCATCTGTTGCCGGGTTGGAAGATGAAGGAGCAGTTTGGTGGGGCAGTGACTCAGAGGTTTTTGCCATCGTAATCTTGGAAATATGAAGGTTTGAATTAAAGTATGAAGATTTGAAGATGGTATGAAGGTCTGGGTTGAAGATCCAAAGAAATGTATGAGGATTGAAAATGAAGATATGAAGGTTTAAGGAGCAATGTATGAAGATTTGGAGGAGTTAAAATCAATTATAGAGTTCGAGGGTAAATTCTGGAATCGGAAAGTGGAAGAAGTGAAAAAGGGTTGGAGCTTTTCTAGGGGAAGAACAATCAATGCGCGATATTTCGCATTCGAGGATAGTCAACCGGCGGTTGACACGTGTCCGAAGTCAGTACGACGCCACTAATGGGACGTTTTGTTGACCCGTCATCTCGATTGTAACATATGAAGGAAGAAACCGGGGTTCATCTTTCGCTTCCCATCGTTTCGGTGAACCTACTCTCCGAGAAACGAGGGGACAATCTGTGTATGGGTAAAATCGGGGGTAATGTCTACCCCGATTTGCTGATGAGAAAACAGAGGAAGAGCATGGATACACGAGATTGTAATCGAGGTTAGAGACCCTCCGTATTGAGATCTTGGAAGGGCGAACGATGCGCCTGTCATCGGGTTTGCGCCCCGGGCCAAGAATGAGTTCTAAGAACTCAGGAGACACGGGTGAACAGTTACACATGATGGATAGAGGGCCGTGATACTCGCACTCAACCGGATATCACGGCACGGATCATCATTAATTACCGGGAAAGGAAGATTTTTACCTTTTTTAGACTTATACTAGGGATGAAACTCTCCTACTATATAAAGGAGAAGTTTTTATTTTGTAATACATGTTGTAACATATAAATCAAAGCAATACAAGTTTACTTTCTGCCTTTTAGCTATTGTTAAAGTTTTTGCTCATTTGTTCTGTTATTCATTCACGGCTGGGCTTAAACCAAAGAACCAACCGAGGACGAGCTCATCGGTCAGTCTATGCTCGGGAACTTGGCCATAATATCGCAATTGGTTTGAACGTTTATTTTATCTCTAATTCGTCCATTTGATATTCTTAATTGTTCGTGTCGAATTAAACCACATATTCTTAAAATCGCGTACAAATTTAATTGTTACCCGATTTCAGGGTAAACAAGGATAAATTTTCTCCTGCACTATTCAAAATTGTTTAATGTTGTTTTTGTTATAATTTTTTATTTTTATATTTTTGCCATTAACAATTATTTCCCATTTACCATACTATTAGTGGAGCTCCACCATAAAATGTGAACTCCATGTATCTACATTTTCGGGAAAAATATCTAAATCTACCTACTGGTTATCAATTGAAGACCTTTGATTGTTGGGACCAACAAACTGGTATGGTGCTAATAACTTATTTTACCGAATTCTGAGATGGAGTACGAACTACTCTCTTACATTTTACTCCGTTCGGTCTAGTGACTTTCTAGCCTTTGATACACCCCTTAAAAAAATACAAATTTTTAGGAAAAAAATGAAGGTATATTCACTAAATTACCCTTAGTTAATTATTACCTTAACATATTGGGATATGTAAATAATGACAAATTTTGGAAAAATAAAATTAATTTCTTCTTGATTTTGTAAAAAGATACTTATTTTGGACCAAAATAAAAAGACCAAAAAATTACTCCTTATTATGGACCGGAAAGAATAAAGGGAATGACGTTTCTACTTTCTATGTCCCAATCTCTGCGACACTTCAATTAGTTTTGAGATATCTTAAGATATTTGATATCATTTCATAGATATCTTAGTGAAAATTTGTTCTATAAAATTTTTACAACTTTTAAAATTTTAAATTGATATAGCAATTAAAGTTTAAAACTTTGATGTGATGTTCTTATAATGAAAATAAATTTTCAACTATTTATTCTACCATTCTTCTACTCAAAATAGCATCTTAAACATAGGTCCAATCAAGCATTGTATACAAAACGAGACAGGGAGTATACTATAAATCACCACTGTTTATAATTTAAAATATTTATGACGGCTTTTGCCAAATTTGTTAAAAAGAAAAACAAATAATGTGATGAACAGAGTTGAGTACTTTGTATTTAAAGAACTCTAGAATATAAATCCTATACTTCAGTCACAAATTAATAGATCGTAATTTTGTATCATAGCTCATCTAAACTTACATTTCGAAAGAGATCATCCCACAGACTTGTATAATAGAGAGGATTAGATATCTAAAAGTTGCACGAAAAATACTACTACAAGCTATGCCTTCCTAGAGCAAAAAGATGATTAATGTATTAAAAAAAATTCTATTCTGAAATTAAATTAAAGGCCTGGAGGAACCAATATGCTGCCTCCTTATGAAAACAAAAAATGCATAAAAAGAGCACAAAGTTTTAGAAAAAGAAAAAATGTATAACAATTATATTTTACTCACAAAATTTAACTTTCAGAAAAAAAGAAAAAAAGATTAAGTCACATTCAAATACGAGTTTGACTTCAAAAATTATTTTAAATTTCGAATTCAAACACTATTTTCTTTAATGTTATAAATGATCGATGTTCATAACTCTTAAAGTAACACCAACTACTTTTCTCTATTGTGTTGATAAAATCCCATTACTTTCCACCATCATATTTATGACTCCCAAACCTCCATTATCTCTTCCATGATCCTCCTACATAATCTCAATGATTAATGTCATGTTTAAAATTATTATTTTATAGCTTTTTATATATATTAGTATAAATAGAAGCATGAGATGTGATATGTAATATGCGCTTAAAAATACTTGAAAGAAATATCTGTTGTCTTTCTTTATCTTTTTATTATTCTTGCTTCCATCTTTGATATGTTGTACTAACTCTTTTAGCTTGATTTTACAATATTCACCAAATAATGTTTCAACACCTAGGGTCTATTTGGAAAGATATGTGTAATTACCTTATTGTATAATTACCAAGGATAGTAATTACATACCCTAGTAATTACATAGTATAATAATTACAATAACATGTTTGTTTGCCAGAATGTAATTACAGTATAACTGTCTTTTTAGCACCCTAATTCTCTTGTTGGCTTTGATACAATGAAATAAAATAGAGAAAAAGACTTTCAAGAGAATAAATAAATAGAGACAAACTCACTGTCATGTTTGGTTGGACAAGTGTAATTACATAGGTAAATAATCTTTTTTCAGTTTTACCTATCGAAATATATTAAATAATTATAAATTAATAAATAATATCTTGAAAGTAGCAAGAATCTTCCAAAATAAGATTATTACTTAGATTAATTAATTAAAATTGCAATGGAGATTTAATTTTTTACGAACTCATTAATCTGTGATACATACATGCATATATATAAGAAATGCTAGATATTATTTATAGTCGGCTATTTAAACTATATTTTTAAAAAATAAAAGTACTAAACAATTAGTAACTAATATCGAAAAGAATTATCAGTATCTTGACTATCTTTTAAATAAATAATATATTAACTTAAATTAATTAATAAAGATTCAATTATGAATTTAAAACTTTTGCCAACTCATATGAGTATAATATGAAATTTATGATTTGTTATACCTTTTAAATAACAAAAAAATAAATATGAGTTTAGAAGGTAATTTTTCTTAATAATTACTGTATACTAATGAACAGAAAACAAAGCTAGAAATATACGAAATTGTATTTAGCAACTAAGAAAAACAAAGAAAATAGAAAAGGAAGAAGCACAATATGAGAAGTTGCAGAATTATATGGAAGCACACCGTAACCAACACGTTGGAAGGTTAAAAAATGAGAAAAGAGAAATGGAATTATAAAAAGAATAGTACTTGATATATTTGGAAAAAAAAAAATCAGAAAAGTTACATTACCTTGTAATTATATAGTGTAATTATTACCGGTTATCATCTCGCCCTTGAGAATTGGAAAGTATAATTACACTTTCTCATTCACACTCAATTTTATGATGGTCAAATAATTATTTGGCTGGATAAACATGTCAAACTGTGTAATTATACATATACATTCAATTACGTCCAAATCCAATTCCTAAGTAGCTTTGAAATCATTTCCTAAGGATAAGGAATTTATAACTGTGAATATATTTCCTGATACATTCTGAGAGAGTCAAGCCAGTCAGGCGATTTTATTGCCCATAGCCATAGACCTCGAAAAGACAACTCCGTTGATATTTGTAAAGCCTAAAAAGAGATTTGGATTTTTCGGGTATCAAGTTATACCAGCCTAAAAATAGATAACTTATCCCAATGCCTTTAGAAGAGTGTACGTGACGTGTATACAATTTTATGATATTTTAAAAGTGAGTCCGGAGTCGAAATATTATCTTTTTGGACTTAAAATACCTTTTTAGGTGAAAAAAAAATTTAGTAAACCAAAATATGTAAAACGCGATTTTGAATAAAAACGCGGTTTAAAACAGCGTTTTCTATTGTATACTTGGGCAAGGTGATGGAAGGCTGCATCCTTTTTTAGGGAGAAATTCAAAAATAGCCATATTTAAAAGTGGTCGTTCAAAAATAGCCCAGTTTCAAAAGTAATCGAAATTTAGCCACTTTTCATGTAAAGATAAATCTGAGCAAAAACATTGTCCAAAATCCGGAAAATACGCCCGCATATTATACGGGAGTTCCAGCATAAGTATGCTTGAACTTCCGCATATTATACGGGAGTTCCAAGATAACTAAGCTGGAACTCCCGTATAATATGCGGGAGTTCAAGTATAATTATGCTGGAACTCCCGCATAATATACTGGAGTTTCAGCAAGTATAAATGTCCAGTATAATATACTAGAGTTTGGAGCACCGGTGCTCCAGTCTCCCGTATATTATACAGGAGTCAGCAAAGTATACCGGTCCAGCATAATATGCTGGAGTTCGTACACAAATGCACCGAACTCCCGTACATTATATGGGACCGGTCTCTGTTACAGCAAAATAGTGGCTATTTTTCATTGACTTGGTGAACGCTGACTATTTTTAATTGACCCGTGCGAAAACGGGCTATACCGTGCTATTTTGACCTTTTTTTACCGTGGATTATCAATATAGTTCACGTTTGGTCCCACTACAGTGGACCACAACAATCTCCAAAATTCTTTTTAAATTATAATATACCGCTATCATTAATGTTTTTTCAGGATAAGGAGTGCAATTTTTATGTTGACTCCACAGTAATTATCTCTTATACTGAAATTCACCTAAGGGTAAACCGAAACAAATGAATAATTAGGCTATTTGGAATATTATTTTTTTAATAAATTTAAGTAATTTGTAAATCACTGTAGATTTTAGAATTCAGTTCGTTATTTTGAAATAGAGCATTTCTAGTTCATCAATTTGAGAAGTATTTTAAGTGAAATATCAATTTTAATTCATAAAACTTAGAACTTTTTTACGTGAAATTCATCATATGAACTTATGAGTTTGAGTTTGGGATTCTAACATAGAATATTTAATTTACCAATTTTGAGAACTTGCGTATTTTTCTTATTTAGTGAACCCATGAGATGTATGCTATATGTGCAAATATACTTTTTACTTTCAATTTTTTTCCTTCAAATTCAACTTGTATTTAAATTATTTTTCTTCTCCTTCTTCTTCTATTTTTTACAAAATATTGTTGGGGTAGGAGGTGGGGGTGGGGGGGAGCTGCGAAGTGATTTGCAGTGGGAAGCGTGTGGGAAGATAGATAGTGGGACCAAACGTGAACTACATTGATAATCCACTGTAAGAAAGGATGTAGCCTTCCATCACGTTGCCCAAGTATACAATAGAAAACGCTGTTTCAAATTGCGTTTTTATAAAATGTTTTGAACTGCGTTTTATCTTAACGTTCTAAACGGTCGTTGGTAACTAAGTTTTTTTTCCAACAAAAAAGTATTTTGAATCGAAAAAGACAACATTTCGATTCCGAACTCTTTTAAAAGTTAGGTTCTACGTAAATAAGTAAATCTTTTATTTGCTTGACGATCTGTTGATGCTCTTCAACAGAAAGAGATACATCCGACTCGGACAGGTACACAATAATTGTACCTATCAAAGGTAAAACAGATTGAGAGATCACCTAATATTTTTATCTTAATTGGAGTTAGAACTTTGGCATCCAATGATTTTCATCGCACTTCTTCAACTACCTTGAGTGCAAATATTATGCATTTTCCCAGCACAAAGATTGCAAAACAATTTGCAATCGACAACGTACACACTAACAGTTACTACTACATACCATCTGACAACACGATGGCAAATAATGTGTATACGGTCGAAATCACGCACGCCCGATTTCTCAGGTTCGAGGGATCGCTTTAGATCCGAATTCGGGTAAGATCGAGTTCGAGGTCGACGGACCAGAGTCGAGCTCGAAGACAGAATACAATGCCCGAAGATAGGAGTACGAAGAATACCGAAGCCGAGTATGCTCGACCCCGAATAATGCCGTTATGCATTTGTAACAGAATGAGGTAGATTCCTTCCACGTCTCCAAGATCATGGTGCAAATCCCGGAATAAGATTGTACAATTCCGTACTATGCGGTTAGACAACTGACCCAATAATATTCCTTATTGCAAATGGAAATGTACTTTATTTAGGGTTTCCCTATTATATAAAGGGGACCCATCATTTGTAACATCATCTGATCATGGCAAAGAATATACTATCTTACTTTTCTGGCTCATTGCTCATCAGACTTGTCTTTTCTCTCTATTGTTTACTTTATTGTTCTTGGTTCATCTCGAGGTCACTAAGCTCGAGGTCAGAACTGTTTGAGTAACACTGGTTTGATTCACTTGTTTCTTTCATTTATACCTCACATTTCTTGATTATTAATTGGTATTGAGCTAAATCACATATCTTTAAAACCATAAATGAAATTTAATTTTTACTCGTACTTTCGAGGAAAACAGTTTGGCGCCTACCGTGGGGCTAAAGATAATAATGATTATTTCTTTACTGATTCTCATTACACATGTTATTTTTACACTTATTCTTGTCAAGATTTTCTGATTCTCAGGATTAAACATGTCAAACTCTCAAAATACACCTGTTCATGACAACGAAGGTCTTGGATTTCATGGGGAAAACGACAATGCAGGGGTCGGTGTACCACCAATAAACCCCGGGGAAGTGCCGAATCTGGAATCCGCTGACGTTAGTTCGCACATTGCTTTAACTGCAGATTTAGGCGCAGACCCCGGAGGGAGTGTACGCAGAGAAGCCCGATCTGGGGGCCAAGGAACACCAGGTATAGGTGATGGGGGAATCAGCCTCCAAGTGATATTCGAGATGCTGCAAGCTCAGCAGATCGCCATCGCTCAACTTCAAAGTCCAGAATAAAACTCCGAGTATAACTGAACCAGAAAACACTCGGTGTGCTGAACTAGCGCCAGAAAGGTTGAACGGAAATGACTCGGGGACTGACCCCACCATTATGAGGATGCTCGAAGAGCTCACCAAGAGGATCGAGTCCGGAGAAAAGAAGATTGAGGACAATGATAAGAAGGTGGAGACTTATAACTCCCGTGTTGACCAGATACCGGGGGTACCTCCAGTTTTGAAAGGTTTAGATGCAAAAAAGTTCATACAAAAACCGTTCCCTCAGAGCGCGGCTCCGATGCCCATCCCTAAAAAGTTTCGCATGCCCGATATACCCAAGTATAACGGGACAACCGACCCTAACGAGCATATCACTTCATACACTTGCGGGATCAAAGGAAATGACTTGAACGACGATGAGATCGAATCAGTATTGTTAAAAAAGTTTGGAGAAACATTGTCAAAAGGTGATATGATTTGGTATCACAACTTGCCTCCTAACTCTATTGATTCGTTTGCTATGTTAGCAGACGCCTTCGTGAAAGCACACGCCGGAGCCATAAAGGTGGCAACGAGAAAATCGGACGTCTTCAAGATAAAACAAAGGAACGACAAGATGTTGAGGGAGTTCGTGCTAGGTTCCAAATGGAGCGAATGGAGTTACCACCGGTCTCGGATGACTGGGCAGTACAAGCTTTTATGCAAGGTTTGAATGAAAGGAGTTCGATTGCGTCTCGACAACTAAAGCAGAATCTTATCGAGTATCCAGCTGTGACGTGGTCGGACGTGCATAACCATTACCAATTGAAGATTAGGGTCGAGGACGACCAGTTGGGAGCTCCCTTGAGTTCAGTTCATCCTAACAGGTCGGCAGCTAAGCCCCCGAGGGATACATATAGGGAATCAAGGTCAGACAAGGAACGGTATCAACCGTATGTCGATCGGAGAAACAACGGTTTAGGTTGTAATGCTCCTCCGAATGATCGTAGAAACGATCGAGGTCCAAGCTCTCGGGGACTCATGAGTAAAAGCGGGTTCGATAAACACACCAACCCCACGGAGGCACCTTGATTGTCGGAGTACAACTTCAGCGTAGATGCATCGGGGATTGCGTCAGCTATTGGAAGAATCAAAGACACTAGGTGGCCCAAGCCTATCCAAACCGATCCTTCTCAAAGAAATCCAAATTTGATGTGTAAGTATCATGGCACACATGGCCATAGAACCGAAGACTGCAGGCAGCTAAGGGAGGAGGTAGCTCGGCTGTTCAACGAGGGTCACCTTCGAGAATTTCTAAGTGATCGAGCTAAAAACCACTTCAAGGAGAGAGATGCAAGAAAAAATGGGCAACAAGAACCACAACATGTAATTCACATGACCGTCGGCAGTGTCGACATCCAACAAGGACATGTGTTCAAATGCACCAAGATATCAATCACCAGAGAAAAACGAACTCGGAGCTATGTGCCCGAGGACATTCTATCATTCTATAACGAGGAAGCGGAAGGCATATCCCAACCGCACAATGACGCCTTGGTAATTTCTATTCTTTTAAATAAAATCTAAGTTAAGCATGTTCTAGTGGATCCAGGTAGCTCAGCAAACATAATCATATCGAGGGTCGTAGAACAACTCGGCCTACAAGATCAGATTGTACCTACGTCCCGAGTCCTAAATTGCTTCAATATGGAAAGCAAAACAACAAAGGGGGAGATAATCCTACCAGTAAATGTGGCTGGAACCATATGAAATTCCATGTCATCGAGGGCGACATGAGGTATAATGCACTCCTAGGGAAACCATGGATACACAACATGAGGGCAGTGCCTTCAACTCTTCACCAGATTATGAAGTTCCCAACAGAGGAAGGAGTGAAAACAGTTTGCGGAGAGCAACATGCTGCAAAGGAGATGTTTGCAGTCGAAGAAGTGGTGCCGATACCAGAGCCTTCGACTTCAGAGAAATCGAGCACCAAAGGTAAGCAAGCGGCTAAATAACAATCACCGCCCCCAGCCTCGACGGAATCGGAGCAACAAGTAATCGAAGACCAAGAAGAGGATTTCCTTACTCCTCGAACCTTCGTCGTTCCCGAAGAGTCTGATGCAACCACTGTCAAGGAGCTGGAGCAGTTCATACTGACCGAATACATGCCCGAGAGAAAGGTATACCTAGGAATGGGATTAACCCCCGAACTCAGGAAAAAACTCATTCAATTTCTTATTGATAATATGGATTGCTTTGCTTGGTCCCATTTAGATATGACAGAGATTCCACCAGAAATCACCACACATCGGCTAAGCCCCAGGTTCAAACCGGTGAAGCAAAAAAGGAGGCCCTAGTCCGAGGTGAAGCATGCGTTCATAAAGGACGAGGTAGCCAAACTTCTTAAAATAGGGTCTATTCGGGATTTAAAGTACCCCGAATGGTTAGCCAATGTAGTTGTAGTTCCTAAAAAAGTAAACAAACTTAGAATGTGTAGACTATGTGGACTTGAACAAAGCATGTCCGAAAGATTCTTTCCCACTGCCTAACATCGATCGTATGATCGATGCCACGGCCGGCCACGAGATACTAACTTTTCTCGACGCCTACTTCGGGTGCAATCAAATTCAGATGAACCCAGAGGACCAAGAAAAGTCTTCGTTTATTACTAAATTTGGAACTTATTGCTACAACATAATTGCCTTCGGGCTAAAAAATGCGGGAGCTACATATCAACGCCTAGTCAACAAAATGTTCGAAGAACAAATAGGTAAAACAATGGAAGTTTACATTGATGATATGTTGGTTAAGTCCGTCCGCGCAGAGGACCTTTTGACTCATTTGCAGGAAAAATTCAAAATTTTGAGGAAGTACAACATGAAGCTTAACCCGGAGAAATGTGCTTCGGAGTTGGCTTGGGTAAGTTCATCGGCTTCATTGTGTCGAATCGAGGTATCGAAATTAACCCCGATAAGATCAAGGCCATCGAGGATATCACGGTCGTGCAAAGGCTAACAGGACGAATTGTTGCCCTGGGTCGGTTCATTTCGAGGTCAACAGATCGGAGTCATCGGTTCGTTTCTTTGCTCAAAAAGAAAAAGGATTTCGCATGGACCCCGGAATGTCAGCAAGCCTCAGAAGAATTAAAGCAATATCTATTGAGCCCGCCTTTGCTTCACACCCCGAAGTTAGATGAAAAACTTTACCAATACTTGGCAGTATCCGAGATAGCGGTAAGTGGTGTACTAGTTCGAGAAGAGCAATGTACGCAATTCCCTGTTTATTATGTGAGCCGAACTTTAGGAGATGTTGAAACTAGGTACCCTCACTTAGAAAAATTAGCACTTGCATTGATAAGCGATCTATAAAGCTAAAACCATATTTTCTGTGTCATCCCATATGTGTGTTAACAACTTACCCCTTTCGAAATGTTTTGCATAAGCCCGAGCTATCGGGCCGGTTGGCCAAATGGGCCGTCAAACTTAGCGGGTACGATATCGAGTATCAACCCCGAACAGCCATCAAGTCGCAAATCCTAGCTGACTTAGTGGCCGATTTTACGGCGACCCTCGTACCCGAAGTGGAGAAAGAGCTCCTGCTAAGATTGGGTACATCTTCGGGGGTATGGACCCTTTTCACGGACGGTGCGTCGAATGTGAAAGAGTCCGGGCTTGGCATTGTCTTAAAGCCACCTACGGCTGGTACCATTAGACAATCTATCAAAACTTCTAGGTTAACTAATAATGAGGCCGAGTATGAGGCCATGATTGCAGGTCTCGAACTAGCTAAAAGCTTGGGAGCAGAAGTCATTGAAGCCAAGTGCGATTCATCGTTGGTGGTGAACCAGGTAAAAAAAAGTTTTGAAGTTCGAGAGGATAGAATGCAACGGTACTTGGACAAGCTACAGGTAACTTTGCACCGCTTCAAGGAGTGGATTCTGGATCATGTGCCTCGAGAACAAAATAGCGAGGCCGATGCACTTGCTAATCTAGGATCCTCGATCGAAGAAGATGATATCGTCCCGGGGACTGTCATCCAGTTATTGAGGTTTGTGGTTGAAGAGGGTCATGCCGAGATAAATTCAACAAGTTTGACTTGGGATTCGAGGAACAAATATATCGATTATTTGAAAAATGGAAAACTCCCATCGGACTATAAAGAATCGAGGGCCCTACGAACCAAGGCTGCTAGGTTTGCATTAGATGAAGATGGAACATTGTACCGGAGAACGTTTGACGGGCCATTGACGGTATGCTTAGGGCCGAGGGACACCAATTATGTTCTACGAGAAATCCACGAAGGTACCTGTGGGAATCACTCCGGCGCCGAGTCTTAGGTTCGCAAAGTTATTAGAGCAGGGTATTACTGGAATAGCATGGAAAAAGATACTAAGGAATTTATCAAAAAGTGTGATAAGTGCCAACAGCTTGCACCGATGATCCATCAGCCCGGAGAACAACTCCACTCGGTCATATCCCCTTGGCCTTCCATGAAATGGGGAATGGACATATTCGGCCCTCTATCAACGGCCCCAGGTAAAGCTAAATTTATTTTGTTTATGACTGATTATTTTTCTAAATGGTTGGAAGCACATGCCTTCGATAAGGTCAGAGAAAAAAAAGTTATTGACTTCATCTGGGATCACATCATATGCCGGTTCGGGATACCTGTCGAGATCGTATGTGACAACGGGAAACAATTCATCGGCAGCAAGGTAACAGAGTTCCTCGAAGCACATAAAATAAAGAGGATCTTATCAACGCCGTACCACCCGACTAGAAATGGACAGGACGAGTCCACAAACAAAACTATCATTCAAAACTTAAAGAAAAGGTTGGACGATGCGAAGGGAAAATGGAAAGAAGTTCTACCCAAGGTCCTTTGGGCATATCGAACAACATCAAAGTCTAGCACGGGGGCTACCCCATTCTCTCTAGTGTATGGCTCCGAGGCCCTTATTCCTGTCGAGGTCGGAGAACCCAGTGCCAGGTTTCGACACGCGTCGGAGGAGTCAAATCACGAGGCTATGAATACTAACCTCGAGCTATTAGATGAAAAACAAAAAGCAACGCTTGTTCGGATGGCACACAGAAGCAAAGGATCGAAAGATACTACAATAGAAGGACCAACCTTCGACACTTCGGGATCGGGGACTTAGTTCTACAGAAAGTTACCCTCAATACTCGATACCCGAATGAAGGGAAACTAGGCCCGAATTGGGAAGGACCGTACCGAGTCCTCGGAGTTGTCGGTAAAGGATCTTACAAACTTAGCACAATGGAAGGTGAACAACTGTCGAACAACTGGAACGTATCGTTACTCAAACGATACTATTGCTAAGGTATGAATGTATCTTTCCTGTCCATTTGAATTTGAAACTAACTCATTGCAGGTGTTCGATTGAAGCTATCGAAGGCACCTTTTTACACGAAGGCCTTAGGTTTTAAAGCATGTGTTGCACTCTTTTCCCTTAGATCGGATTTTGTCCCAAATGGGTATTACCGGCAAGGTTTTTAACGAGGCAACAACTATATGCTACCTAAGGAAAACTCAACACTATCCAAGGCTTCTTGTCAATCAACCTCGAATATTGGGGGGCATCACCATCGGAGGTCATATTTTTTAGGAAAATACTTCACGCTTAAGAGGGCCTCGATAGGAAAACTTTGTAATGGGCCAAACGGTCAGATGAACCGTGTCCATATAGAATAGTCGAGCCCCAACGGCAAAACATGTACGCATGTGTCAATTATTTGAAGAAGCATTCTGTTTATATCAAAAACACTTTGTGTCTCAAAGAAGTCTACTATTATACGAGCTCTACATTTATAATCCTACGGGAAACGGCTCAAAAGCTAGAGCACGAATGCAACCCGAGATACTCGGGGACTGTCTAGACAGTCAATACATCCGAGTCACCGAAAACTCGGACTCATAAGACCTCAAAGAGGCATCCCCTCGATACAAAGGCCAAGGACAACATACTCAGGGACTAACTTTTCGAACAAGTTCAAAAGGTTATCGGGAAACAAGTCCAAGAGACATACCCGAAGGCTACGGCCATATACGGTCATATAAAAAGGCTACGGCCGAAATAATGCAGCTCGAAGACGTCCGACTTCCGCCACAAATTAAAGGCCTTCAAACACTTTGAAAAAACCGGTTAAATCAGGCTACCCTCGGCAAAAGCAAAGATAAAGGGCTTCGATAAAATCAGCCCTCGAATAATTTAGAGGCTTCAATAACATCAGCCTTCGAAAAACCTTAAGAGGTATTCGATTATGTTTACACAAACAAATTAGTAATAAGGTTCTGAATCGTCGAACCTTCGAAAAACCCAACGGGTACAAAACACACATGCTAAGGCATAGATAAATATTCACTAAGTCTTTTAGCCGAAAAGAGGGAAAAATTATTGCCGCTTTAGAGGCCGAATTGGCCCAACTTAAAGAGCCTAAAAGCCGATATAAAAGAGCCTAAGGGCCAAAACATATAGGGTTCAAGACCTCGTTCTCACTCAACTCGGGCTCAAGAGTTCCGACATCCCGAGCTCGCATCAAATCAATTTAAATTTAGCTCGAGGATTAATTAAAACCTTAAGAGATGAAGACGAAATGAAATTTAACACAAATTGAAGATAAAGCAAAGAGGTTCTTTATATTCATAAGAGATGTTTTACAAAGTATATTTACAACGCCCACGAGGGGCCCTTACACAAAAAAGAAAAAGAGAATCTAATCTATTTCGGGGTTACATCCCCGGAGTCAACATCCTCAGGTACTGCATCCTCGGCAGCTCTATCTTCGGGAACCTCCTCTTCCTCGGGACACCTTCTTCACCTTCCCCGCCCTCGGAGCCACTCACAGCATCTTCATCATCAAAAGAAACAAGAAACCTGGCATCGGTTTCCAACGCCTTTGCTTGGGCTATTTCTTCAGTAAGGTCAAATCCTCAGGCGTGGATTTCTTCGAGAGTCTCCCTCCGGGCCTGGCACTTGGCCAAATCATTACTCCGTTTTTCCCGGTCGGAGGCCTCCCTCAGCTCCGCTTGAACAGCCTTGCCATCCCTTAAGTATACAGCGATGGTCTTATCAGCCGTAGCCTTCGTCTTCTCAACTTCAGCCTTGGCCTGTGCAGCTTCGGCCCGGGCTCTAGCAAGCTCTGCCTCTAAATCCTCAATTTTCTTGGCCTGGGCCAGACTCTTCACTTTAATGCCTCGGAGTTGAGTTTCAGCCGAGGTCAGTTGGGCTGTAATAGCTTCCTTATCGGCAGCGAGCCGATCCATGTTCTCTTTCCATCGATGGCAGTCAGTCTTAACTTGATAACCTCGCCTCGGAGCTGCCCAATCATCTCCAACTTGTGCTGCAGCTGAGACATCGAAGTGTTAGCCTCCGAAGTAAGGCCAAGAAGATCATACTCTGTTAAAATAACAGTTACCTGCTCATCTAGCTCGGTCTCGTTTTTCCGAGCTTTGGCCTATTCAGCCCGAAGGTCCTTAAGCTCCTCCTCCTTTTGGCTACAGAGGAGCCTCAGGGCCTTCTCTTCACCCGAAACCTTCCTGAGCTCGGCCTCACATTGGCTCAGCTCAGCTCTAAACTTGACGATGGCCTATACATGAAATGAAGATATGTCAGTCAAAGGAAAGGAAGAAAAGAAAGAATTACAACAATGAGAGTTAGTATTTACACTAGAGAGGAGACGTTGAGCCTCTGCGAAGAGGGTGGATGCATCGTTAAAGTCAACAACATTGTCAACCCCAGTGAAAGAGTCCCGGAAAGGGTCTTCTTCGAGGACCTTGCTCGTGTCGGGTGTTCGCAGAGCCCGAGCATCCTTTATTGTCTCCTCGGAGTAAGATGGTAGAGAAAGTGAGTGACCCATTGTCACGGCCCCGAGCTCCTCACTCGGGGAGCTCTGATTAGCTTCGACCCTCTAAGCACTTGCCCCCTCCGGCGTATTTGTTGAAGGAGGAGGTGCGATCTCGATCTTGGGGAACTCGAGGGCTTTTCCCGAGTCTTTCTTCGGAGTTCCTTCATCGAGAGGCAAGGTATCAGGTTCGAAGAACTAGGTGGCCTCGACTGGTTTCCTAGTTCGGGGTACCAACGCCGATTCTTCACCTTCGTTCTCTTCATCTTCCAAGTGTTGAATGGATGAATCCAAGTCCACATGAATGAGTTTCCTCCTCGGCTTCCGAGTAAGGGCCGCCTCATCCAGGGTATCTTCGGGCTTCGAAGCCCTCTTTCTTTTGTTGTCTTGCCCCAATTTCGGAATCGGGGACTCGGTCCCTTCCCCAGGCGGGGCTGGCCTCATTTCGGAGACATCTTTGATGCCTGCATAAATAAACATGAATGAGATGACATCACCAGTAAAAGAAAGTATCAAAGCTTGGGAAGAGAACTTACCATGATGCTTGGCCTCCCATTTACCCCTCGATAAATCGCGCCATTTGCGCTCATCATACGAGGAGGTGGAAGCTAACTTTCGAACCCATTCCTCGAGGTTAGGGATAGCGTGAGGCGTCCAAGCAACATCTGCAAAAAGATAAAAATATTATGGAACAAGGAAGCAGAATATGAAGAAGTATTTGTTAAGGAACTCCACTTACGATTAAAGTTTCATCTCTCCGGGAACGGGATTTTGTCCCTGGGGATGACATCCGAAGTCCTTACTCTGATGAACAGGCTCATCCAGCCTCGATCTTTGTCTTCATCGTTACTAGCAAAGAAGGCCTTCTTTGTTCGACGTTGCAGCTTGATGAGCCCTCGAAACAGCTGGGGCCGATATAGCCGAATAAGATGATTGAGGGTAAATTACAACCCCTCGGCCTTTCTGACAAAATAGCACAGCATGATCACGATGCGCCAAAAGGTGGGATGGATCTGGCCGAGGGTGACCTTGTATGTTTTGTAGAAGTCGATCACTACCGGATCGAGGGGACCCAGTGTGAAGGGGTAAGTGTAAACACTTAAAAAACCCTCCACGTGGATAGTGATGCTCTCCTCGGGGCCTGGGATCTGAACCACGACCTCGTCTCCCCAGCCGCAGTCCTTCTTCATGGCTTTGAGGTATTTCTTTGATATTGAACTGATGTATCGAGATACATGTTCGCATCGACCTGGGATATCGGGAGGATTTTTGATGTTAAAATACTTCTTTATCACACAAGGGGCGGGGGTGATTTCGTGAAGAGCCGGCGGCGGCACCGGTTTGGCCGACCGAAAAGTAGAAGAAGACGATGCTTTCTCTTTTTGGGGGACTGTTTTTCAAGCTTTAGCCATAGGTTTAAAACTAAGGAATATAGGCGGTAACAGAGTCTGGTGTTATACGGGAGCTTGAAGTTTTCCGGTGACCGGAGTAAAAAGTAATTAGAAGAGAATGAGATGAAGAGAAAAGAGTGAGCAGAGTAAATAGAATGAAGAGGTAAAGTTTTTAGTTCAAAGAAAGAACACCATATTTAGATGAGGGGTAACGGTTCGGCGACGCTAGTGGCCGACCGTTACTGGCGTGCATTTAATATTTTGGGGAAGCGAACCGACGAGACGTTTCGATCACTTCGAACGCCTACGTTATGGAACGACATCATCGTCAGAGACTCCGGGAGATCGAGGTTCAAGTCATTTCTTATCATCTTACTCGAGGGGTCGCCTTATGTCCGAATTCGGGTAAGGTCGAGTTCGAGGTCGACGGACCAGACTCGAGCTCGAAGACAAAATACAATGCCCGAAGATAGGAGTACGAGGAGTACTGAAGCCGAGTATGCTCGACCCCGAATAATGCCGTTATGAATTTGTAACAGAATGAGCAAGATTCCTGCCACGTCCCCAAGATCATGGCGCAAATCCCAGAATAGGATTGTACAATTCGGTACTAGGCGGTTAGACAGCTGACCCAATAATATTCCTTACTGTAAATGGAAATGTACCTTATTTGAAGTTTCCCTATTATTTAAGGGGACCCCAATCATTTGTAACATCATCTAATCATTGGCAAAGAATATACTATCTTACTTTTCTGGCTCATTGCTCATCAGACTTGTCTTTTCTCTCTACTGTTCTTACCTTATTGTTATTGGTTCATCTCGAGGTCACTAAGCTCGAGGTCAAAACTGCTTGAGTAACACTAGTTTGATTCACTTGTTTCTTTCATTTATACCTCATATTTCTTGATTATTAATTGGTATTGAACTAAATCACATATCTTTAAAATCACAAATTAAATTTAATTGTTACTCGTATTTTCGAGGTAAATACAATGGTCACTGATGTTAAAGCTATATGTGCAGTCATTGCGCAGATAGAATTGGAGGACACTATAAAGCAACTAAGAGAAACAAGTATAACATCATCTAATCATTGGCAAAGAATATACTATCTTACTTTTCTGGCTCATTGCTCATCAGACTTGTTTTTTCTCTCTACTGTTCTTACCTTATTGTTATTGGTTCATCTCGAGGTCACTAAGCTCGAGGTCAAAACTGCTTGAGTAACACTAGTTTGATTCACTTGTTTCTTTCATTTATACCTCATATTTCTTGATTATTAATTGGTATTGAACTAAATCACATATCTTTAAAATCACAAATTAAATTTAATTGTTACTCGAATTTTCGAGGTAAATACAATGGTCACTGATGTTAAAGCTATATGTGCAGTCATTGCGCAGATAGAATTGGAGGACACTATAAAGCAACTAAGAGAAACAAGTATAACATAAAGGGTGTGTTTGGTATGAAGGAAAAATGTTTTCCAATTTTCCCATGTTGGTTGGCTTAAATGTTTTGGAAAACATTTTTCTCCAATTGGAGGAAAATATTTTCCTTATCAAAAGAAGGGAAAATATTTTCCAAAGCTCCTTCTCAATCTTCCTCACCCTCACCAACCCACCCCACCCCCTCTCCAAAAAAAGGTTTTTTTTTTCTTTTTTAAATTTCAGTTTTTCCGGTACCACCCACCCTACTACCCCTCCATCACCCCCCCTCCCCCCCCCGCAAAAAAAATATTTTTTTTACCTTAAAATTTTTTTTTTTTGCAATTTCAAATTTCTGTTTTTTTCATTTTTCTGCACCACCCACCACCCACTCCAACCCCCCACCTGCCCCCCTCCCCCCGCACAATTTTTTTTTTTTACTTTTTTTTTTGTAATTTAAATTTCTGTTTTTTTTTTTTTGTTTTACTGCCACCCNTTTTTCGTTTACTCGCCCCCTACCCCCCCCCCCCTCCCTCCGAAAAAAAATTTTAAATATATTTTTCAGTTTTAATTTTATTATTTATCGATTTAAAGGCTCAAAATTTTACAATTTCCAATTTATGAGCTCGGAGGTTTATGTGTTTGGAAGTTTACGGGTTTAGAAATTATAAAGTTTACGGGTTCGAAATTCCGCGGTTTTGAAAGTTTAGCGGTTAGAAAGTTTATGAAATTTGTGGGTCCGGAAGGTTGTTGGTTTGAAAGTTTATGGCTTCATGTTTATTATATCTAAATTATTTATGAATACTCTTGAGAAGTCATTTTCCTTAATTTGCTTAAGATTACTACTTGTTTTCTTGGAAAACATTTTCTTGGAAAACATTTTCCACGGAAAACATTTTCCGTCATACCAAACACACCCAAAATACCATCCTTAGGCAAGCACAACTAATCTAGTGGGCCAGATACCACAAAATCTTCAACAGATGTGTGTGTATGCATGCACCCATGACCCAACCATGACATATTCATTTTTCTCTACACATGCAGAATATCGAAACATCACAAAAGCACCAATGAAGGGAAAATCGCTCTCTCATCTACTGATCTTCGCTCTAACAATCTAACAAATATAATTCCCAACTAGCTGGATTCCATTTTATATAAAGAAGATAAGCACTCTATCAATAACAAAGCCTGAAAGACATGAACCAGTGAACAATGTACAAAGTCCAGAGCCCATTTTGTTGACTAAAGGAGGAAGCAATTTACAGGTTCCTCTTCATTCTAGCAAAAAATGGGAGTAATACCAGTCTTTTTCCTCCTCATATGAAGGTTGCTTTGGTTAAACTCTCTTCTAAATACCCTTCGGTACTTGGTAAATTATAGCATATATCTACGTATAGCAAGTCTGAATTTCAGTGCTTCCTAATAATGGAATGTTTTTGTTATAACTAATGAGGCATTCCTCAGCTTTCAGGCGAAAGTTATCTGGGGCTTTATTTCACCTAACTCTACAGGACAATGCTCAGTGATATCAACAAGCGATGCTGGCACTTGTCGCGAGCCTATGCAGCAGAGAACTTGTCCTGCTGATAAATTAATAATTCATTCTTTAGACATGCTTAAGTTTTGTCTCCTCCTCCAAGGGGAGTGTTAATAAGGAGGATGTCAGGTCTTGGCAGGTGGACTAGGGCTCAAAAACGAACTCGTGACCCTCCTTAAAAAGTAATTTAAAAAGAAGGGAAGTAAATGGGTCCTCAGGACCATTATTTGGTCTCTAATAAACCTTCTGCAGTACCTAAGTTTTCTCTGTTATTCGGTCACCCCTCTATTCTAATGTCATCCATTTTCTGCACTCATTCAAGAGATATCATAATCCTGCAGCTGACTTTCTTCACCACACTGCACTTAATGCAAAAATAACCATGTTATGTTTTCAAAAAACTCACAGAAATCCTATCTTACATGAACCAGCTTCATATAAACACAAGTATCGGATATGGGTACAAGCAGTATTTTTTTTCCCTTTACCAAGTTTTATTCTATTTTTGAAAATCTCATGAAATATCCAGACCAGTGTCTAACTTTTTGATATAGATATGTCAAAGCAAATGAAAGATCTACGTTACCTAACTTATCAAAAGAGAAAAAAAAAGATGTATGAAACCTAGCACAAAAAAGTTAATACTCATGCTCATAAAATGTGAAACTAGCAAGCTACCGAGCTTTGTTAAGTATTAGAGATTGACTACGAGATCCACTTAAAGGTTCTATTTATGCTGACAAGGCAAACGAGGAGAACAAAGATCTTAGGTTTCATTGGAATTGGTCCCCTTCAACTCTTTACATGGTTCAGGAGAGCAGAAATATACGTGAAACAGTGATCCCACACAAAACAGTGTTTTTAAAAGCGAACAACGCGATAAAGGGACAAGGGCCATGAGGCTTGAAGCAAGACGCGAGAAGAAATCAAACGCTTCTCTGAAGTGAAGTGCACAATTTACGGAAAATCAGAAAATACCAAACATACATGAATTTAGAACTGCAAAATTAAATAACCCGATGGATGTATAAAAACAGAGTAGTTCCAAGACCAACTTTAAAACACATTTTCTCGAAGTAACGTTATGTTTAATCAAAGAAAAGCTACCAAAAATCCTATGCATAAGACATATGAAGTCTCAAATGGGATTAAGAAAATCTCAAAAAACACAAAAGAGGATTACAAAGAAGAAATTAGTGAACAAGCACCTGCCAACTTAAACTTTACTAAGCAGACATAGCTCTCATCTTTTTCAGTCGCTTCATCGCAGGGGAGATAGTCCTCAGTATCTTGCGGCCTTTCTTTTTCTGTTTCATCTTCCTTGTGCATTGTGCCATCTCTCTTATGGGGCCGGGCGGCACCCCCTTCTTCAAAGCACTACCTCGGGGAGTAAGAGTTGGTGGCAACCGTAAGCTTTGTGGAGGCATTGGACTGTTTGGTTTCCATACCAGGTTGTTCTTCATAGAAAACCTAACCTTCTTTGCACTTTTCTCTGCACTCTTTGTGGCATCATGACCTTCACCATTTATGACAGGGATACAAGACTCTGCTCCCTGAGTGTTTTTTCCTCTCTTTCTCTTCTTTTTCACAGAAATTGTAGGTGTGTGAGATGAATTATCATCATCGCTGTCGTCGTCATCTAAACCAACCTCAGCAGCAACCTTTTCAAACTGCATTTGAAGATTTGAAATCACATCTTCATTAAAAGTCACTTTGTTCTCAATGTCCGGCTCAGAATTGGAACTATCACCAGTAGCAGTAATCATATTCTCCTCTTTGTAGCCGCTAGAGCTTTTCTCCACAATAGAGGAATTATCTGAAAGCCCACTTTTTTTCTTTTTCTTCTTCCCCCTTTTACTACCACTCTCGAGCTCATTAGACCCATTTTCCTCAACTAAAGTGTCATTCTCAGAAACCTTTTTCTTCTTTTCTTTCTTCTTCGCCTTTTTACCGCTTCCATCCTCTGCTCTCTTCACCTTCTTGCACTTCCTTAATGTCTCATCGCCTGATTCTTCCTCATTCTCATCTTTAGCCACTTCGGAATCACACGCTTCACCACTCAAACCATTCTCAATTGGTATTAATTGAGGCACCTCTTCTCCATCATCAACAACCTCATCGACGTCAGGCAGACTAATTTCAATCCCTAAAGCTTCAAACTCCTTCTCCAACCTCAAGAACTCCTCGTGCAACTTCAAAGCCACCTTCCTATTACCTTGAACACAATCCACAGACGAACCTACTTCAAAAAGCTTCCCCGAAAACCCCATTTTCAACGCAATAACCCCAAATGCCACACCACCATAGCTCTCACCACCCTCCTCCACACCTTCCTTTCTCCTCTCCAACAAACTCCTCCCCATCTTCAACAACTCCTCAAAAACACAACTTTTAACTTTCCCAACCATAATTTTATCCTCAGACTCCCCCATCACACTCAAAAAGGGCTTAAACAAACAACCAACCACATCATCACGAACCGGGACACAACATCCTTTTAGCTCATCAAGAAAAACAGAGGCAATATGATAATTAACCCCGTGACCCAACAACTTATCCGTCGCCAAAAACGCATTATTCTCCAAAACCTCAACACACTTCCCCATAACCTCCAAATCCCACTTACATTTCTTCATCAACTCAAACACTGAACCGACAAACTTTCTAATAAGTAAGTAAAACTTGTCCAATCTTAAATGGTCAATACCATTCCATTCGCGACGAAGGGTAATCAAGAAAGCAGAAAAATAATGGAAGCAAATACCTAAATCAAGATTTTTTACCAGAGAGCAGATGCGGTCGATGAGCAGAGCTTGAGCAGGGGCTTTATCGGAGTGCCAAAGGCAGTAGAAAAGGCCCTTCCAAAGCTTCTTCATATCATCATCGGCGAGCTGAGTTGTTTGTGTTACGAGCCATGTTTGAAGATGTGCGAAGGCTTTTGACCTTATGGAAGCGTTGCATGAAGCTAAATGCTTTATTAAAGAAGTGCCTTGTGTTGCGTCAAGAAAGGTTGTTTGGGGTTTGATTTTCGATTCTCTGAGCCTCTTCTTGCTCATTGTTCAAGATCTGGAGAAGAAGTGAAGCTTTCCTTAGGTTCTTGGACGGGAGTCGGAGGAAGGGTTTTGGGGGAAAAAGAGAAAGCTTATAGTCGTATGCTCCGATATAAAAACCTAGGGCTAAATTTGGGAGGAAATAATTGTTCTTTTTCTTTCGTCCCGTTTCCTTTTTTTTCCTCTGGACTGGAAAAGGCAGCTAAAGAAGAAGAGGGCTTTCAGGACTAATTTTGCAACTTCAAAAGGGTTTAAAAGTAATCTGTTTGTTTCAATTTAAAATTTTACAACTTCAAAAGGGCTTCCTCCAATTTTATTTAGTTTTAAAAGTAAAATATAAGTATTATTATTACTAATTACTAATATGCTCTCTGTTTTAATTTAACTGATACATTTTCCTTATTAGTTTGTTCCAAAAATAATGACACATTTATTATAAAACAATAAAAGAAGAAGATTAAGAGTATTGCAGAGAAAAGTATGGAGAGAGAATTCTTATTGATTTGGGATTAATTACAATGGAATAGAACCCCCTCTATTTATAGGAAAAAAGTGACTTAGCCACCAAGTAACAAACCTTAAAATCTCTATAAAATATAGACATTCACCTTAAATAGAGTTCTATTTATAAAACTCCCCCTTGAATGTCTATTCAAAAGATAATGTGCCTCGTTAAAACCTTAACTAAAATAAACCCCAGTGGAAAAAAATTCTAGTGAAAGAAAAAGAGTACACATAAAAACAATACGCCTTCTGGTTGCCTCGTTAAAAACCTTACAAGGAAAATCCAGTGGGACAAAATCTTATAAGGGAAAAAGAGTACAACGCGTATTAACTCCCCCTTATGAGAGCATCAATTCACATCCTTGAGCCTTCGCATTCAAATCTTGTGCACCATCTTCAAAAGATCGTAGGTAGAGATTTGATAAACAAATCAGCCATATTAACTTGAATGAATATATTCCACCTTGAAATCATCATACTTGATAGATGTGTAATGTCTTCATATAATGTCGTGGAATAGCCTTTTCAATATTTCCATAGAGGTACTTTCGCTATCACATTATCATGCTTATAGTTATAGCAAGATACATATGTGGACAAATTGCACTTAGGATGTGGTACTTCAGGACCAAAAATAGTATATGCTTCAAGAAATTTAAATCATCCAGGGATTATCATATAAGTATAGTCAAATAAGCTATATAAATAGACTTTGGATGCATATCAAGTTGGTATGTCATTCCAGACATGTAAGATACATGAAAGTGATTGCAAACACACCATTGACTTTAGAGTGTTTGCACTTAATGTCCAAAACTACATGTCTTTCATATGAAATCAATTCTATTCGAATTGTGTCTCTTTCATTTGGCCAATATTTTTGTATCTGTATTCGAGAGACTTAAGATCCCCATCTATAATTAGCGCTATCATAGATGTTGTCAACGAACATTTTATATCGGTTTCAATATTTTTTTCATTCTTATTTTTAGGTACCTGAACCTCTCCTGAGATTTTATGAAGTATTATGCCATGTGATCTTCTAGATCACTTGCCTCCTTTATTATGATCATTTTGATCATTTGCTCATCTTCTTTATCAAGAAGTTTATTTGAAACTAATTTGTCTATACGCTTTAAGCGTACCATAGACTTTGTCCTTTTAAGTCTTAATATGAGCATTTGCAATGAGAATATAGTTACTTTCTTTGGGTCAGCAAATGTGTCATGCTTTGCAATATATTGCAAATGAATTATCTTTTTATGAGCTTCAAGTTCATATTAGTTTATTCGAGGAATCTAGATGTACACATGATAACTCATTCCACGTAACTTTTTCTCAACTGTTTATCCTGTCTCCCGCTCATGTTAGAAAAACTAACTTACTTTCTGAACTTTGAAAATCCACCTTTGTGCGTTATGGTATTAACTAAAATACACACTGCACATCAATAATAAGAAGATGGAGTTATTTGGTTCCTGACCCCGAACCACTCGTGAGAGGAGAATGTAATATGCTTTCGCATATAACGTATATCAAACTGATATATATAACTTTATTTTCATAAATAATAGTTTAGCTATTAAGTGGAGGCACTCAATAAACTAACTGTGATGTAAACCAACTTATCAAGATAAACTGTCTTGAATAAAAAATATGGAAATTATGCTCTAAATTAAATTACTGAGCAAGTTACCTTGGAAACACCAGCTTGCGGGCTAATAATAATCACACATGTAACCATCTCACAAATGCATCTTATGTGGTATTGTGGCAGGTGAATGTGCCCATATTCACTTTTGATATTTCCAGCATTCATGGGTTCAATCCCAATTTTAGTTGGTCTATAAATTAATAAGAACAAGCAACATAAGAGAATTCGTAAAGAACTTTCTAGTTCTTTAATATTTATTGTCACAACCCGGATTTCCCACCCTCGGGAGTCGTGATGACGCCTACTAGTGAAAGCTAGGCAAGCCAACTATTCCGATTTAATTACCCTTTTCAAGTTTTAATTCCTTAACAATTTCAAAACAACATATCAAAACAGCGGAAATAATAATAACAAAAGCAATACGGAAGACGAAATCTGATAGTTTAGCTTAATACAAACTGCGAAAGTCTAAATACAACTCTACCCAGAATTTGGTGTCACAATGTCACGGACCATCTACGAATACTACAAATAAAGTCTGAATAGAAATACACGAATCTGTCTCTGAATAAGTAAAAACAGAAAGGAAATGATAGAAGGGGACACCAAGGCCCGCAGACGTCTGCAGGACTACCTCGGATCTCCGCCGATGGACTGAAGGCAGCAATCTCACTGTGGTCCAAACGCTCCAGTATTAGTATCTGCACACAGTGCAGAGTGTAGTATCAGCACAACCGACTCTATGTGCTGGTAAATGTCGAGCCTAACCTCGGCGAAGTAGTGACGAGGCTAAACAGGACTACCAAATAAACCTGTGCAATTATATCAAATATAGCGAGTAATAACAACAGGACTAACAGTTAAAATTGGGAAGGGGAAACATGATGCGGGGGATAACAAGTACAACAGAATTTCAGTAAAGAAGCATAAAATACACCAAAGTTCAACAATAAACAAGAGTAAGGAGAACAATACAAGTGCACGGCATCACCCTTCGTGCTTTTACTCTCGTTCTCACCATAAGAATCAATATAATCGGCACGACATCACTCTTCGTGCTTTTACCTCACATAATCATGGCACAGAATTATCCTTCGTTCATTATCACTCTTATCATTGTCACGATCCTAAAACCGACCCGGTCGTGATGACGCTTATCGTGAAACTAGGCCAGCCGACACAACTCCCGAACTAACCATTTAATCATTAACAATCATTTTTAAGCCTTTAAATAAATCAGATATCTCATAATGTAAGTCTAAATGAATAGTGCGGAATAAATACACAAGCCCGACATCGGGATGTCACAAGTCACGAGCATCTACTAAGGTTTGAATACAAGAAGGAGTCTAAAAATGTACTAAATACAATCTAAGGAAGACAAGAGGGAGAAAAGCAGTGCTGCGAACGTCGGGCAGCTACCTTGCTAACTCTAATGGCTCTGCCACTGAGCAATCAACACCCGCTACCGGATTCAGAACTACCTAAATCTGCACACAAGGTGCAGGGGGTAATGTGAGTACGCCAACTCAGTAAGTAATAAAAGTAAATGAAAGCTGAGCAGTAAGAAAATAAGTAAACCACGTCATAATGCTACAACAAATACAGTACATTTCCAACACAGTGCAGAAATCATTTATTTCATAAATCAAACTCAGCTTTAGTCAAAAACCTTTTAAAACATCTTTCAATAGTTTCAAACGAGTGATAAAAAACAGTAAGGAAAAATGATGGAAACATAAACAGCCTCTCGGGCAAAACATGTACCATAAACCGCCCCTCGGGCGTAATATCCACAAAACTAGCCCCTCGGGCTACCTCACAATCACTCGTAATCAGCCCCTTGGTCATAACATGAATCAAGAACCGCCACTCGGGCAACATGGATCAAGAACAGCCCCTCGAACTTTAATATAAAACAACAATAGCCCCTCGGGCTACAACACATCACTCACACTGGGTACCCGCGCTCACTGGGGGTGTACAGACTCTGGGAGGGGCCCCTCAGCCCAAGCGCAATAACAAGCCATCTCGTGGCATAATCAAACAGGCTCTCAGCCTCATATCAATCACTAGCCACCTCGTGGCATAATATATCAGGCCCTCGGCCTCTCATATATCACAAATCAGTACCATATGCTGCGGTGTGCAGTTCGATCCATGATATCCTCACAACACAGGCCCTCGGCCTCACTCAGTCAGATCTTACTCAAGTCCCTCGGGCTGACAGAAAAACAAGTACTCGGCTCAAAATCATTTATGAAATCAAAAGGAGTGAATAAACCCGAGTTATGAAAACAGTAAGAACATAGCATGACTGAGTGTAAACGTTAAACCAAAACAGTGAAGTAAAACAATAGTAAAAGCCTCTAAGGGTCCAAACAATCGGCACAAGGCCCAGACATGGCATTTAGCCCCAAACACAATAATATTTTCCAAAATATAACAATATCAAATAGTTTTCAAGTAAAATACGTGACTTAATAGCCGTACGGGATGGACCAAGTCACAATCCCCAACGGTGCACGGCCCCACGCTCGTCATCTAGCGTGTGCGGCACCTCGAAATAGCACAACGATGTGAAATCCGGGGTTTCATACCCTCAGAACAATATTTACAATCATTACTTACCTTTATCCGGTCCAAACTCTAGCCTGCGATGCCTTAGCCTCTCGAATCGGCCTCCGGATACTCCAAATCTATCCAAAACAGATTTACACCATCAAAATATGCTAAGGGAACAACGCCCACTCGAAAATAACCAATTTACATCAAGAATTCCGAAATTGACCAAACCCGACCCCCGGGCCCACGTCTCGGAATCCGATACAAATCACAAAACTAGATCCTTACACTCTCACGAGTTCATACATATCAAATACATCAAAATCCGACCACAAATGACCCCTCAAATCCCTAGATTTAGGTCTCCAATTTCCAAGCCCTAACTTCCAATTTGCTACTGATTTTCCCATATAATTCAAGCTTACAAACTTAAAAATCATCATAAAAACGAGTTTAGGGACCAAGGACCTTACCTCTAAGAATCCCTCTTGAATTCCCTCTTCAATTAGCTCTCCAAAGCTTCTTCCCGTTTGAACTGTTATAAAAAACCACTTAAAATCGCGAAGGGTGAAATAAACATATTCTGACCCAGCAAAACCGCACCTGCGGTTAAATGGTCGCATCTGCGTTACCACTTGTGCGGTCAAAGCACCGCTTCTGCGGTTACTCACTTAAGTCCCATTTCCGCACCTGCGACCCGGGCCCGCAGGTGCGGATCACATCCCGCATCTGCGCCTTCTCTTACTTCGCCTGAGGCCGCTTCTGCGGCTCCATATCCGCTTTTGCGAGTCCGCACCTGCGGTCCCCTAGCCGCAGGTGCGGTTATGACAGCAATAGAAAAACTTCAGCTGCCAAACCCAACTCAAAGTCTTTCGTCAACAATCTGAAATCACCCCGAGGCCCCCGGGACCTCAACCAAAAGTACAAACAAGTCATATACCACTATCCACACTTATACCAATCTTCAAAACACCTCAAACAACTCCGAATCAACCAAATCACATCGGATACAAGCCTAAGGTTCCAAAAATCTTCCAAATTACGCTTTTGATCAAAAAGTCTATCAACCACGTCCGAATGACCTGAAATTTCGCACACACATCCCAAATGAAACAAAGGACCTACTGCAACTCCCGGAATTCCATTCCAACCCATATATCAAAATCTCACCTATCAACCGAAAAATGCCAAAATTCCAATTTCGCCAATTCAAGCCTAAACTTACCACGGACCTCCAAAACACATTCCGATTTCTCTCCAAATTCCTAATCACCTAACGGAGCTAACCAAATTATAAAAATCCAAATCCGAAATCAAACACTAAAAAGTCAAGACTGAGTTAAACCTTTCAAATTTAAAGCTTCAAGCTGGGAATCATCCTTCCATATCTATTCCGATTAACTTGAAAACCAAAACCGACGGTTTACATTAGTCACAATACATAATACGGGGCTAGCCATGCCCGAGATCTGGCGAGCGAAGTATGAAAGCTCAAAACGACCGGTCGAGTCGTTACATCCTCCCCCACTTAAACATTCGTTCATCCTCGAACGTGCCCAGAGTTGTTCCGAAAACCATCAATCGCTGAGTAGCCTTACCATGCACATACTCGGGCGTGATCCCACGTCACCCTATCTCATATAGGTCCGATAACACAATGTAACTGAAATTTCACAATCCAACCTAGCTCATAAACCTTAGAACCACATTTCCACTTCTGAAATCATCCACAAGATCAGAATCTCACATCTATACTCTTAATAAGCTCGAACAAGCTGTAACAAACCATATCTGCAACCTCAGATGCAATTACATGATATACCACATAACTCAAACACTCGCAGTGATAACTTCTAATCACAACAGTTGCTCAAAACAACCGAATATATAATAAGCCTCTTATCAAATAAAGCCTCATCCCAACACTTCCGTGTACTGCCAATATTAATGAAACACGTAGAAAGTCATAACCATTCCTCAGATCAACCATTCGTGAAGCCACTTCTCCTTTGGCAGGGACCATAGTAAATTTCTGAGCCGAACATCGATATTATCCTTCCAACACGCTGAAACCGAATCCGTTTGTATTCATGCTAGATCCCAACGATCTCATCCAATCCAACACAACTACTCTGGTGACATGACACATCAATACAATCTAAAGCCACAACTCGTGCAATCCACACACCAATAAGCAACAATCCGAACGTACTCAAATCATGAAAAATGGCTCAAATGAAAGAGCTGTACCGCAAGCTCATCAGTACCACCACAACACAATACTGAGAACCCATCACACGTCGTAGAAACAGAACACACGAATCCAACCCGAAGGGTCATATCTCCACATAACTTCGCTGCAATGCGTGACCCTATCCAAACATTAATCCACATGAAACACCTCAAGTCACTGTGCTCAAAATCGACAACCATGCGCAATTTGTGGTTTAGAACCAAAGCAAATCATCATAACCACGGCAAAGCAATTGACATAACATTACACAAACATGAAGGGACACAATCGATACGCCATCCACCGAGCAATACCCAATACTCTTCCCGCTCGAATTCCACTGAGAGACCCAATAAAACCCGCATCGCATGTGCCTTTAACCAATAAATCCTAATGCCTCGCAACACGGGAATGTAACTCATAGATCTCCCCTAATCACTAATAAGCTCACTAACAATCGAATCAACATCTCCCTCGACAATAAACTCGGAGTCAACCAAGCCGACTCGACGTAGAACACACATCCATATTGGCCTACCAATGAACCCTTACCAAGGAGTTCCTGAAGCTGCTCCTTCAACTCCTTTAACTCCACCGGTGCCATACAATACGGTGTCCGGCACCAAATCAATACCGAAATCAACAACCCTGCCCGACGACATGCCCAGCGGCAGGAAACACATCCGGAAAATCCCTCACCACCGGAACTGAATCAATGGTAGGAGTCTCTGCACTGACATCCATCATAAAGGCCAAATAAGAAGGACAACCCTTCCCAGCTATCCACTGGGTCTTCAATAATAAAACTATTCTACTGGGAACATAATCCGTCGTACCTCGCCACTCACTCCGTGGCATTCCCGGCACAGCCAACATCGCCATCCTAGCGCAATAGTCCAGAATAACACGACACTGAGACAACTAGTCTATACCCAATATCACATCCAAAATCCAACATATCAAGCCACAAAGATCCACTCGGGTCTCCAAACCTCCAAAGTTACCACACAAGACCGATATACGCGGTCTACAACCACGACCTAACCTGTTTATGAGAACTCCTAGTCTCCAAATCCACACAACATGTGAATCACCATATACGATCCCAACTCTACCGTCCGAATATACAACACACCTCTAATACCCAATCATCCCATGAGAGGTACTCCTATAATTCTTCTGTGCCACCAAACAAAGAACATCAACGGTCGATCAAACAAGAGAGTGCTGCAATACTGATAAAGTATCCTCAACTTAAACACATCGCCCTTTCTAAAACGTATACTTCCATCAAGCCATACCAGTTAGTAATATCATTTCCCTACTCATCTGAAACTGTCCGTGCTACTTAAGAATTTATGACCTTCCTTTCAGAACCGAACCGTGACCTTACACATGCAAATCTCAACCCTACACAACATACCACATGTACCATTCCACCCCATGATAAATAGGAGAACTTCATAATCCACTACGAGCCACAACTACTACGTACTCAACCAGCCAAGAACTTTCCATTTATTCCATCTAGAAAAAATTCACTATACATTCCATGCTCCTCACGCTCGTAGCAAATATACATCTCTAACCGTGGTAGAAATCATCAAGAACTCTCTGAATTCCATTTGCACAAAACTAAACCGTCATGACTGAATCCTTCTAACTCAACCAAGCTATGCAGGCCACTAAAACCCAATAGCATTGCCGCGAAACACCTGCAGAAACTCATTACCTCGTAAGCATCCAAAGAACTAATTATATCCTTACCATGCCGATCTGGCCTACTACCAAGCTATCCCATCTATCCGAGTTTCCTTCTGATTTACCTTCAACTTGATACTCCTTCTTGCTATAACACCACAATTTCCTCAACCCAGACTCACCACATGAGACCCAAGCATAAAACCATACCGTCTAAGGCTCATAAGCCGCTGAATACTCTCTTAAATATTCCCAAAAGCACCACATTCAAAATACCTACCCTAAAGTGATTTCCTGCGAATCCAAAGCCATTACCTTTACCTTCATGATACTGATATATGGAATCCATAATGATATAGAAATACCACGAGTCTTGACACCCTTCAATGCAAACCTCAGTTTCTAGCCAAATATACAACTTGAAAATCTCCAATTATTACATGTAAATCTTGAACCCATTAGAACCATTCTCGAGAGTTATCCACTCTACTCAAACCACAATTAGACCGATCAACGGACGGGACGACTTGTGCTCCATTAGCACTCCAACACCGCAAAATGTAACCTCACCTTAATGCAACCAAGCAACTCCATGATCTATGAACCGTACATTTTTTTTACCAATAACAACTCAAGTCATTCAACGATTCTCATACACCCATAAAGCATAACATAACCTTCATTAAAATTTCCTTTAATCGAGCCATCCTCGGTCTCATCCTCCGTAAGCCATAACTGATTCACCGATACGCCTCAAACTGGAACCATCATAGCACATAACCGTGCAATCAACTAATCAATAGCAGACTCCCCCACTTGGATCGAAGCCATAGATCAAAACACACAATAACTCATAATGAATATACTCTATTACTGCCATATTACCATAGTGAGATTAAACTCAATCCTTCATAAGCTTGTGCAACACAGCCCATCTAGTACTTCAAATCTTCCGCAAATCTCGCGTTCACCCTCGTAATAGTCAAGCCCACTCTCTTAGGCGACCCAAATTTAAATTGTAACACATATACTTCACTGGTAAGGAGATCTTCCAGCAACGACATACAGATCACACAAACTTCAGAACACCTCCGCAGGAGATAACCCACCTGCTTCGCCTCAAACTAATATCTCTTTATACCCTTCCATCGTCATAAACGTTACACAGTCATTTAATCTTACCGAGTCTGAACTTATATCACAACATGAAATCTACTTCACTTCCCAACTACGCGACATGAAAAGATCCTTCATCACACCCACAACTCGGGGCTATAAATCAAATCACGATGGAAATCAAACACCAGATAGTTCTTGCTGCCCCAAAGCAGACCCTTCTCGTCTTATTCAATTCATAAGAACACATCTCGCAATCACATCACCCTCATCACGTAGCTATTCCGTCATCACTTCCCTTAATAGGGACACAATAGAACATATAGATCCAGAAACATGCGCTCACATAATTAACAGCTCAGGACTCAAGCTATAGGAAAAATCCGGCCTCAAGTCTTCCAAATTGGCCCAACATTAACATACAGAGATCACATCTCGCCCCTCGATCAGGGAATCACAAGCCATCGTTGCACATGTGGTACTGAGCGCTCATGTGCGCATACAAATGCGTGGAAGGAATTCAGAGAGTTACATTTCAAGCTGAAACAAGGACGCACGATAAGAATTCAAGAATGTGAGGTTTTTTCCTAAAGGTTTTGCAGCCTCCGGAGGATAAGTACCGACGTCTCCGTACCGATCTGCGAGACTCTACTAAACCTGCTCATGACTTGCGAGACCTATGTAACCTAGGCTCTGATACCAACTTGTCACGGCCCTAAAACTGATCCGGTAAAACTAGGCCAGCCAACACAACTCCCGAATTAACCATTTAATCATTAACAATCATTTTTAAGCCTTTAAATAAATCAGATATGTCATAATGTAAGTCTAAATGAACAGTGCGGAATAAATACACAAGCCCGACATCGGGGTGTCACAAGTCAGGAGCATCTACTAAGGTCTGAATACAAGAAGGAGTCTAAAAATGTACTAAATACAATCTAAGGAAGACAAGAGGGAGAAAAGCAGTGCTGCGAACATCGGGCAGCTACCTCGCTAACTCCATTGGCTCTGCCACTGAGAAATCAACACCCGCTACCGGGTTTAGAACTACCTAAATCTGCACACAAGGTGCAGGGAGTAATGTGAGTACACCAACTCAGTAAGTAATAAAAGTAAATGAAAGCTGAGCAGTAAGAAAACACGTAGAGCACGTCATAATGCTACAACAAATACAGTACATTTCCAACACAGTGCAGAAATCATTTATTTCATAAATCAAACTCAGCTTCAGTGAAAACCTTTTAAAACATCTTTTAATAGTATCAAACGAGTGACAAAAAACAGTGAGGAAAAATGATGGAAACATAAACAGCCTCTCAGGCAAAACATGTACCATAAACCGCTCCTCGGGCAAAACATGTACCATAAACCACCCCTCGGGCATAATATCCACAAAATTAGCCCCTCGGGCTACCTCACAATCACTCGTAATCAGCCCCTTGGTCATAACATGAATCAAGAACCGCCCTCGGGCAACATGGATCAAGAACAGCCCCTCGGGCTTCAATATGAAACAATAACAGCCCCTCAGGCTACAACACATCACTCACACTGGGTACCCGCGCTCACTGGGGGTGTACAGACTCCGGGAGGGGCCCCTTATGACCCAAGCGCAATAACAAGCCATCTCGTGGCATAATCAAACAGGCTCTCGGCCTCATATCAATCACAAGCCACCTCGTGGCATAATATATCAGGCCCTCGACCTCTCATATATCACAAATCAGTATCACATACTGCAGCGCGCAGTCCGATCCTATGATATCCTCACAACACAGGCCCTCGGCCTCACTCAGTCAGATCTCACTCAAGCCCCTCGGGCTGACAGTAAAACAAGTCTCGGCTCAAAATCATTTATGAAATCAAAAGGAGTGAATAAAATCGAGTTATGAAAATAGTAAGAACATAGCATGACCGAGTGTAAACGTTAAACCAAAACAATGAGGTAAAACAATAGTAAAAGCCCCTAAGGGTCCAAATAATCGGCACAAGGCCCAAACACGGCATTTAACCCCAAACACAATAATATTTTCCAAAATATAACAATATCAAATAGTTTTCAAGTAAAATACGCGACTTAATAGTCGTACGGGATGGACCAAGTCACAATCCCCAACGGTGCACGACCCCACGCTCATCATCTAGCGTGTGCGTCACCTCGAAATAGCACAACGATGTGAAATCCGGGGTTTCATACCCTCAGAACAATATTTACAATCATTACTTACCTCTATCCGGTCCAAACTCTATACTTTCCAAACTATCAAGGATTTCAAAGATCTTTCATACTGCCCAATCCCGCAATTGGTTCTATACATATGACACAGAAAAGAAAGAGTTTTGAAGAAACCTACGAGAAAGTCAAATCATTTCTTTTTTATCGACTATATATGCAAAAGGAATAATTTGAATTTAAGCATGAAGTCATTGTTCTGTAATCCAACATGCTTCTATCTAAGTGATTAAAAGGCACCAGATTAGGGGGGGGGGTGCTCTTCTATCCTCAAGGTAGGGCATTCTCATTGGAGACGTACTTGGACCACCTTAAGGCCCTATAGTCTTTCTCCGTCCAAAATTTTTCCAAATCAAATTATTCAAGACCTGAACTGAAAGAGAGATTCCTCGGTTCGGGCCGAAGAAGCAATGTCACTCGATCATTATTGTCACACCTCCTTTTTTCTTACTACACCCCGTGAAGGGTATAATAAAAGGAGTTTTTCCAATTAAAGGACAATCGAACGGGATTCGTTTATTAAGAAGTTCAGAGTCGCCACTTGGGAGATTTATGGTGTCCCAAGTCACCGGTTTGAATCCCGAATCGAGAAAAGGGTTTGACTCTGTTTAACAGTCGCGGACCAGAAATCCGAGTAGGAATTCTGTTAACCCGGGAGAAGGGGTTAGGCACTCCCGAGTTCCGTGGTTCTAGCACGATCGCTCAACTATTATATTTGGCTAAAATTATTTGATTTTAGTACATGTTCAAGCCTATGTGCATTTCCAGAATTTAACCGCTTTTAATTAAATAAATTTTAAGAAAGTGAACGCCGTTTAAAAGCGCGTTTTTGGATCGCGTCACATGAAATGCACCCGGATCCTCAACACCTCTTATTCAACGTTTTGGAATTTAGATTTGGGTCACATAAATGTGCACCCGTATTTAAGAAGGTAAAATTATTTAAAAACGCGCCTAAAGTAGCTAGCGTCTTATTAACTTTGCGGGAGGCCATGAAAATTCGCTAAATGGCACGTCCCGAGTTTCTAAAATATTTTAGTAAAGCATTTAATGAGGGCCCCGCACTTTATATGTTTGTGCGGCGGGGCTCGTCTCATTTTATTTAAGGGCCATTCTAGAAAGACTATTGTTTTCTAGTATGGAATGTCTCTAAAAAAATCCTAATTAATCAATTTTATCAGTTGCTATTATTTAAAGTGAACAAGGAACTCGGGCTCCGGTTCAAGTCCACATTTGAACAAGAGGCGAACCTCTTAATTCAAGTATGCTACTTAACCTGAAATCCCAACCCCCATGTTGTCAAAATTAATCTCTGATTCAATGCTCATTCAGGCCTTCGAATCTTGAGCCTGGCCCAATATAAAATAACACAATTTGTTGTTTTGCTGAGCTGTTGTCAGCTCTGGGCTTCAAAACAGGCCCAATTAATGAGCTGGGTAAGAATGGAGTTGGGCCATGCCTTAATGCTACTGAGGCCCAAAACGTGTCCATTGACTGATGACCATAAAGAAGGGAAAATCTAATTCTAATTGGTTCAATGATTGCTGGATTAACCTTTCTAAATTTCTTATTAATTTACCCCAGATTGACAAAACTTATGCAGAAATTCTGAGAAAGTAGGCGATTGAGGAGTTTATACGGAAGTACTACTGTGATCCAAACGAAAATGTGAAGAGTGGACCTACTGTGATTGAGGCTCAAATTCATTCATTTTGGTACTCAAATGGAAACAATAGCTGAACTAACTGTAAATACATCATGGATAACAACAGATTTGTAGGCCTGAAGCAACCTAAGTTTCGAACCCTTTAGTTAATATTACACTATGCTCATACAAGTTCAAATCGTTTCAAGTAATTCGACTTATGTTTAATCAATATTACACTCAATACTCATACAAATTCCCGCTGTTTCAACATAGCTATGATTCAATGCCTATCAAACTCTGAATGATCCTGACTTACTCTAGAGAACTAATAACCGTGTTAACACAGACTAAACCCAGCAATTGTATAAATCAATTAGAACAGTCCAATACAGTCCATCAGCAGTCCAAATAAAAAAAAAAATCCTAATTATACAGTCTACGTGTTTATTATTCATGTAATACAAGCCAAATAACTAACTAACATCTAAACAATGGAAAACATTCAACGAACAGAGATCTGATGAACACTTTGCATTTCCACTCCAATTCAAGGCTACATCGAGATGAATTTAAAGATATGTACCTGGAAGTTGAAATACAACAAGAGGAAGAAGAGATCAGCAGTAGGGTGAGCAAATAGCAATGTCAACAACAGGTCACAGCAGCGGAAAGATAATTGAGTCCAATACACAATGTCACACAGCCCAGAAAAATGAAACAGATGTACAGCACCAAAATTGACCCCAAAATAACTCAATTAAAACCAAAATCCACTCGAAATCAAACCCAGTAGCACTTTGAAACCCTCAGAAATCAGATTTCGAACTAGAAGATGTAAAGCAATCACCACAATCACAATGTTGTTTATTTTGAGTATTCTGTTTTTGTTTTTCTCGGTTTTTGGTTTTCTGAAGATCTAGATCTAGAGAAATTTGAATTTGAAATTCAGATTGGAGCTAATGGATGCTATCAAAGGTTTTTTGTGGAAATTGGAGGCTGAAAACTTGTGAGTGAAGGCAAAGGGCATGCCATTTTATAGGCACAAATGAGGGCCAGCCTCAGATTTTCTATTTTCCCTTTAGTCCCTCTGTTAAATTCAGTTTTACCCATATAGTCCCTTAGTTATTGACTTGTTACTCAAGTTACACCCCCTAAGTTACCAAAAATTTGATTTGAAACTTATCTAGAAAGTTAGGAAATTCTAACTAATTCTACAGCATTCCTGTCCCTTACTAGTTACCCAATGTGCCCTTGGACTCATTTGAAATTACTAAGTTTTCAGACCCTTTTATCCTATGTGAAACTTATCAACTACAACCAAACAGGACTTAAACAAAAACTGATCTAACTAATATGATTAATTGAAGTTTAACATAGAAATCCTAAATACAGCAATGAACTACTCAATCGAAATTAGCCGAAACCAAATCGAACCAACTAATGACGAATAATCAAACAAAATCAAAATTACCAAAGGATAGCTAAACATGGATGCCTATTGCTGAAATCAAACTAACCATTTACTAACTATATGGCAGAGGAACATCATGACTCTTAACGGAAATTCTAATTCATCACAAAAAACAAAACAATAAAAATAACAACAACTGAAAACAGAGAAGAAAAGAAAAAAAAANTACCCTCGTTTTGTATGAGATTTTGGAACCATTAGGGTTAGGCCGGATCTTTTGAATTGAAATTCGGAGACCGTTGGAGGAATTCGAACGAAAGTTATTATGGATTCGGAATGAAGACCTTAAGGGAAACACATGGTGTGATCTTGGGAAGATTTAGGCGCCTTTGCGTTTTTTGACCGGAACTTTGATTTAAGATTCGAAGGGCCTGGGAATGATTCGACGGGAGCCATTGACGGATTCGAAAAGAGGATGAGAAGGGGAACAAGGGGTGTTAATTTGGGAAAGTTTGGAAGGCGGCGCCGCCGTGGGCGGCGGAGGCGGCGCCTAGGGTTTTGGTTATTTGACAAATTTGACGGGGATTCGAGGGGAGCTGAGGGCATGGTTGGAAAGAGGGGGACGAGGGGAGTTAGTGGTGTATTTTTGGTGGTCATTGGCATAACTACCGTCATCGCCGCCGGCGGGTTTCGCCGGAGAATATGGGGGCGGCTGGGGTCTCTAGGGTTTGGTTTAGAGACGGAGTAGGGGGTTTGAGGGGGGGGGGGTATGGTTTCGGACAGTTTTATACCTTGGAGTCCCTACTTCAGGACCGTTCGATTAAAAGAACCTCGACGGCTCAGATTCGATCTAGCCTAAAACGGGGTCGTTTGGATAAATGAGGGCCGGGTATTTTGGGAGCGGGTTTTGGGCCGGGTATGGGGATTGTTTGGACGGGTATGGGGGTAATTAGTTTGGGCTGGCCAATTTGGCCCAATTTTGGTCCTCTTAAAAAAACAGCCCACTTTTGATTTTCTTTGTTGTGTTTTTTTATTTCTTTTTATTTATTTATTTCTTGTATTTCATTTTTGTATTTTTCCTAATTTATATAAAAATGCGAAAAATTAAAATGAAACCTAATTTATTGTCAAAACTAAGCTAATTAATTCCTACAGAATTGATTAAATTCTATTTAAAAGTAGACTCAACAATTAACAATTAAAACGTAAAAATGGACTATTTTTGTTATTTTCTTTAAATTTTGTTCTAAAACAAATTAACCCCTAATTACTACTAAAATTAAGTCCTAAATGCAAATTTTTTTTATTTTCCATATGACTTAAAATGCACAGATTAAATGCAATACTTACCAGAAAATCATGCAATTAATTTCCTAAAATTCAAGTAATAAAAGAAAAATCCTAATTCTAATGAATTTATAGGAGTAATTTAAGCATGGCAAAAATCACGTGCTCACAGCTGCCCCTCTTTGCTCGAAGACACGAAGGGTTTTCGGGCAAAGATAAACGAGCACCATGAAGGATTTTTGCCTGCTCAGCACTCCATGAGAAGCATTTGAAAACCGTCTGACCGAACCCCGCTTCAAAGGTTGCCTACATATCCTTGGCTATAAAGGAATCAGGTCAGTGTAGTTCTGGAAGGTTTGGTGGCCGGGACTACTAGGAGGTGTGATTTTCATTGTTGTTGCTGCTGCTACTGTTCGCTGACCTCCTTATTACACCGTGTCAAAATAAAAGAAACCAACCTATGCTATGATCTATGAATTACAAAGAAGTCCTATCTATGTCTTCAAACTTGCTCTTGTGTTGCCTTGAATTCGTATTCTTATGATGGAATTCTTGCTTTGTTGCCTCGTATTATGATATGAGATGTTTTGCCCTTTCTCCAGGTGGCTGCCTGACTGCTGAACTCGAATGTATTCCCTGCTCTTCAAGCGGGTTCCTGATTGCTGTGTTGAACGGTATTCCTCTGTTCTTCAGGCGGGCTCCTGATTGCTGAAACTTGAAATGCGTGCCTTTGTTCTCCAGTCAGGCTCCTGATTGCTGACGCTTTGAAAAGTATGCCTCTGTTCTCCAGGCGGGCTCCTGACTGCTGAAATTTGTATGCCTCTGTTCTCCAGGCAGGCTCCTGATTGCTAAAACTTGAAACATATGCCTCTGTTCTCCAGGCGGGCTCCTGACTTCAACAAAATAAACAACAAAGAAAATTTTCTGCCCCAGTTTGGTAACTGGGTACAGCCTGTTATCAAATATTAAAAATTAAAAGCTAAAATTTGAATTATACTTCCCTTGTTTTCCAGGTGGGCGCCTGACTGCTGAAGCTTGCAAAGTATTCCCTTGTTCTCCAGGTGGGCTCCTGATTGCTGAACTTTGAAAAGTATTCCCTTGTTCTCCAGGTGGGCTCCTGAGTGCAACAAAATAGACAAAACAAAGAAAAATTTCTTGCCCCAGTTTGGTAGCTGGGTACACAGATAAGTGTTAAACTGAATTATTCTACCAACCATTATAAGAATTTGAAAGCTAAGTCCTATTATCCAGGGAGGTCCTGACAACTTCTGACGATTACGAACCTAAGTTATATCCCCTAAAGATATTCCCCCTACTACATTTGTTAACTGATAGGTCTTAACTATCCCCCATTATCTAGGAGGGTCCTGACAACTTCTAGTTAAAAGACGGTGTTAACCTAAGCTATATCTACTGAAGGCACGACTTCCACTGTATTTGGTTACCTAAGGAGATCTTAAAACTACGTCCCATTATCCAGGAGGGTCCTAAAAATCAAAATTCCAGTCTTATCCTAGGTGTGCCAATTTTACGCCTAAATTATACTATCCTACAACAGTATCTTTTTACCTAAGGAGATCATAAAACTGCGTCCCATTATTCAGGAGGGTCCTGGTCACCACTCATTACAACCTATGCTCTTTAGGATACGTCTGTGCTAAATTATGCTACTCATGCTTGTTTGGAAATTTAAACTAAATCCCATTTTCCAGGAGGGTCCTTAGAACTTACCGTCAAACATGTCTGGTGCCTGCCTTTCCTTGAGGTGGATTTCTCCGAAACGAACGAAATTTCTGCCCCTGTTTCAATCAAAGAAATTTTTTTGTTAATTTTAAAAATGGTGGCTAGTTGCTGGCATTCTTGCTAGGTACATCCCTGCTGCTGGGCTTCACTCTGTCCCGCTTTCCTGGCCTTGCTTTGAATCCCCTTGAATTCCTGACCGAATTTCGACCTTTTGACTCTGATGACCCAAGTGTTCTATACCATATTGTTGTTTTTTTGTGTTTCCGACCCCGCTTTTGGTATTTTACTTCTTCCCCACAATTATCCAACTAATCCAACAATGAAACTTCCAGTGGTCCTTTATGACTTCCTTTGCTTTTGGCTATCTTTGACATACTCTGGCCCTATCTTGTGCAACTAGGAAGCTGGTAGTTAGCTTTGATATTCCCTCCTTTGTTTCGAACGAAACTGACACTGAAACGTCCTAGAGATAGACCTCAGAAGAATGAAATGCAATGACCTCAAAGGTTAAAGATAAAGAGAAGATAAAGAGAATCTGAGAATGGATGATTTGTGATGAAGAAAGAATGAGAATGAGACTTATCTGAGTGGAACAGCTGGTACCATTGAGCATGTCGTGCATTTCGGATTAATCAGCCAGTCTGTCTAACCAATCAACTTTCGATTGCCACTTTTGCTGTTTCGGACTTTCACAACCTGTTTTTACCCAAACCCAAACTTTACTCGTCTTGCAGTGTTCTAAGCATCTTTGACCACGGACATGTCTCTTTTGCCTGAAACCTCACCTTCGCCTTACGGTGCCCGTGAGGGTTTTCACCAATAAGACTCTCTCATTTTGATTTCTTTCAACTCACTTTGCCTTACGGTGCCCGTGAGGGTTTTCACCGATAAGACTCTCTCATTTTTATTTTTCCTTGCACTGGAGTGCTGCCCCTGATGTGAATCACTTCGACTTGCTCGTATTGGCACTTCCTGAAGATTGATCGAAAGGTCTTTCTTTGGACCGTAATGCAGGCTTTTGGATAGGGTTAGAAAGAAAGGGTATAAAAGGCTCTAAAACAATTCAATATGGATTCACAACTACAACTTTCGGAATCAACTTTCTTGCACAACCATAACTGCTGCCCCAGTTCCTTTTGTGAGGACTTTTGGGATTTTGTTTTGATGTGACTGAACCCCAAGGAGAGGCTGCCTACGTACCCTTTCGGGATCAAGTCAAACGTAGTTCAGGCCATAGAAATTGCTTTGTGTTGCAATCTTTCCTTTCTTCCACCTTCTTTTCTTCTTCTTCATTTTTCTTCCTTTTTCCTTTTCATTCTTCTTTTCATTTCTTTTTGCTTTTCTTCATTTTCTTTTCTTCTTTTTCTTTTCTTCTTTTCTTCGTCTTTTTTTCTTTTTTTTTCTTTTTGTTTTTTATTCCTTCTTTTTTTGTTCGTTTGGTATTTGTCGGTTTT